>NC_084742.1:55657997-55747997 GCF_033978785.1 Entelurus aequoreus
GGACGAGGAATAGCTAAACATGCTTCACTCCACACTGTAGGAGGATACAATAGCTCACCTGGCGTCACAATGTAAACAAATGCCATGGGTGGATCTACACCTGACATCCACTGTAATGATACCAAGTGCAGGAGCGTATCTAGTCGATACTGCTATGATTACATCAATTTTTTTTTAGCATCAAAAAATATTTTTTCGTTTTTTTAAATGTATATTATGTTTATAAACTCAGGAAATATGTCCCTGGACACATGAGGACTTTGAATGATCCTGTAACTACTTGGTATCGGATCGATACCTACATTTGTGGTATCATCCAAAACTAATGCAAAGCATCCAAACAACAGCAGAATAAGTGATTATTACATTTTAACAGAAGTGTAGATAGAACATGTTAAATAAGAAAGTAAGCAGATATTAACAGTAAATGAACAAGTGAATTAACAATTCATTTTCTACCACTTGTCCTTAATAATGTGTACAAAATAATAGGTGTATAAATGACACAATATGTTACTGCATACGTCAGCAGACTAATTAGGAGTCTTTGTTTGTTTACTTACTACTAAAAGACAAGTTGTCTAGTATGTTCACTATTTTATTTAAGGACTAAATTACAATAATAAACATATGTTTCATGTACCCTAAGATTTGTTGTTAAATGTATATATGTATATATATATATATATATATATATATATATATATATATATATATATATATATATATATATATATATATAATATATATATATATATATATATAATATATATATATATATATATATATATATATATATATATATATACACGTATATACATATATATATATATATATGTATATATATACATATATATATATATATATATATATATATATTTATATATATATATACATATATATATATATATATAAAAATGTGTGTGTGTGTGTTACTTTACATGCAGTCGGCTTTTGGCCCCACGGACCAATTTTACTAGCCCAACGCGGCCACAAGTCAAAAAGTTTGGACACCTCTGGTATAAAAAAAGTTTGATTGCAGGCTCAGCACAAAAAAAAATCTGAATTTAAAATCTGGGAATTACTCTGTCAAAAGAACATTTCCAAAGTTTCAGCTTTTTCAAGTCATTTGCCAACACCCGGAGGAGAAGTCGCTAGTGTCTGTACCTCTGACTTCTAATAATGTGGAATTTGGAAAAATCCAAGCCGACTGTAAAAGTTTTTCAGCAATAGAAAAGTCTCGTTGGATTGTCAAACAAGGAGTTTGGCCAATAGGGAGTCGAGTGTTTCAAAGTTGACTTTGACTCCAGTTCCTATTGTCGGATTCTACTCTCTGTTCAGCTCTGGGCTTTTCTCCGAGTAGGGAAGCGGCTTGTGAACCCAGAAATAATCACCTTCTTTGTCTCTTCCAGAGGCGATGAGGAGCACCCCTGCACCCGGCGGCTTGAACGGGAGCGGACTCGGCGGGACTGTTCCCGCCAGCCTCAGTGGGCAGCAGCTGGTCTCTGCCATTCCCTCCCCCGCCGCGAGCAAGTCGTGGCGCAGCAAGTCTATGAACCTCAAGCACAGTGCCACTTCCTCCATGCTGGCCAGCCCCACGCATACGTCCACCCCGTCACCTTCATCCAACATCCAGGAGGGCAGTGGACCCCAAAGATCCATGCTGGAGAAGTTCCGCCTCATCAACCCTCGGTCCGCCTCCCGGGTATCACCGTCCATGGCTGAGATGGCTCTGCAGGAGGAGGACGACCTTTCAGAGTACGGGGACGATGGACTCACGCCAACCGGCTCCGTCTGCAGCAGCGGCAGTAGCAGTGCTACGGCTAAACTCGCCCCCACTAAGTCCAGCACGTCAACAAGCAAGACCTCATCTTCAAAGGGTGCCGCCAACGCCGGCAGGTCGGCGGCCACGTCCAAAGACAAGGAGGACAAAAGCAAAACCGGGAGCAAGCTCCAGTCCAAAGAGGAGCGGGAGTCCTTTGCGGACTCCGCAAAGAAGACCTCCAAAATTGCCAGCTTGGTACCTAAGGGAGCCAAGCAAGGGAAGAAAGAGCCCGCGGGATCTAGTGGCATACCCAAGCCAGGACTTAAAGCCCCCTCCACGACAAAGCCTCAGGGTCAGTCCCAAAGCCAGGCGAGCCTAACCAGCACTGCCAACCTGGAGCGAGCCAAGATGGCAAAGGGCGGCCAAGGTCTCTACACCCAGCGCACCGGCGGGGGTCCAGAGGGCAAGAGAACCAGCATGACCTCCTCCACCAGCACCTCGGCCCTTTCCGGATCCGGCGGCACCCTGGCAGGAGGAGGCGCCCTGGGGGGGAACGGTGTGGTTCAGCTCCCACAGCAGCAACAGCACAACCACCCCAACACTGCCACCGTGGCCCCCTTCATGTACAGGTAAGACCACTGGTTTCTGTTTCCCTACCACATCTGCCTTGGTGGCGCTACACACCCTCAGAGACGCAGAAGGTGTGGAAATTTGCCCACCAGGGCTGATTAGAGCAAACGTAATCCACGGGGGGAAAAAAAACGAGAGGGGCTGCCAAAGTCTCTCGCAGGCCTTTTGTTCTGAGAGAGAAAGAGTTTGCAATCCCATTAAACACGGCTTAATCCCTCACCCTTCTCCTCGCTCTGCCAACGTTCCTGCCTCCTTCCCTCCAGCACCACTTCAATACCACACTTTTAGGAAGTTAAAAGCACTCCTTGGCGATAATGTTATTTGTCACAAAGGTTCCACGACTACTTTACCTAGATGACTTCTTTACCTAGATAGATAGATAGATAGATAGATAGATAGATAGATAGATAGATAGATAGATAGATAGATAGATAGATAGATAGATAGATAGATAGATAGATAGATAGATAGATAGATAGATAGATAGATAGATAGATAGATGGATAGATGGGTCTTTATTGTCATTGCACAAGTACAAGGAAACTTTGTTTTCAGCACAAACCCGTTCAAGATTAGACAAAACAAACAGTGTAGAGGGTTACAGAACAGGAACGCTGATGGGTCGCCAAAAGGTGGCCCGTAAAAGATGGGTAAAAGGTAAAACGCTGGGGAAGGATGAGTAAAAAAATACAATCTAGACTGGGCTCCTAAGGGGGCCCAGTCTGGGGTGGGAAAAAAACCTCCATAGCAAAGCACATATACATATTACAACGTACATCTCGAGATATCTAGCAACAGAGGGAAGGGAGTGCGAGGTCATGATGGTAGGCCGCAGCTCTCCATCCATTCATCACCCCTATGGGATTTGCGTCGAGGGCGTTGGGTTAGGGGGGTGGGGGGTGTATGTGTGGCGTATATTTTTGTGGTTGCAAGTGTGTGTGTAAGCCTGCAGTGTGTCTCTGTTCCGCGGCCTTGATGTCTGTGCAGTCGCTAGTCAGTCCAAAGTCAACAACAGGTGTGTGTCCATGAGAGACAAGAAGGGAGTTTGTTGTGTCTTCGCCGCACTGCCCTTCGGGAGAGTCTCCAAGCCAGGGAAACAATCCAAGTTAAAATGTTTTGTATGCGAGTGAAAATCAAATTTGCTTTTCACTCTAAATTGTCTATGACTGGTCCTCAAAACTGCGGGGCAGACAGTCCGATGTGATCCAAAATCACAAGAGTGTTCCACAGTTCTTCCCGCATCCTCCAATCTTTTGTGGCAGCTTTGGGGTACTTTGAAGACCGCCAGCAACTTCCAATTTGTGGACAAACCAGAGCAACGCTTACTCCAATAAGCAGATGTCCTGTTGTCATAATTCCCAATAGGTGGATATCTTCACATCCTCGACTGAAAAGGGTCGCCAGGACTACTTTACCTCGATGACTACTTTACCTAGACGACTAATTTACCTAGACAATTACTTTACCTAGACGACTACTTTACCTAGACGATTACTTTACCTAGACGATTACTTTACCAAGACGACTACTTTACCTAGACAATTACTTTACCTCGACGACTACTTTACCTAGACGATTACTTTACCTAGACAACTACTTTACCTAGGCAATTACTTTACCTAGACGACTACTTTACCTAGACGACTACTTTACCTGGACGACTACATAACCTGGACGACTACTTTACCTGGACGACTTCTTTACCTAGACGATTACTTTACCTAGACGATTACTTTACCTAGACGACTACTATACCTAGACGACTACTTTACCTGGACGACTACTTTACCTAGACGATTACTTTACCTAGACAACTACTCTACCTAGACTACTACTTTACCTAGACGACTACTTTACCTGGACGACTACTTTACCTGGACGACTACTTTACCTTAACGATTACTTTACCAAGACGATTACTTTACCTAGACGACTACTATACCTAGACGACTACTTTACCTAGATGACTATTTTACCTAGACGACTACTTTACCTGGACCCCTACTTTACCTTAACGATTACTTTACCAAGACGACTACTTTACCTAGACGACTACTTTACCTAGACAATTACTCTACCTAGATGACTACTTTACCCAGACGACTACTTTACCTAGACAATTACTTTACCTAGACGACTACTTTACCTAGATAATTACTTTACCTAGACGACTACTTTACCTAGACGATTACTTTACCAAGACGACTACTTTACCAAGAAGACTACTTTACCTAGACAATTACTTTACCTAGACGACTACTTTACCTAGACGATTACTTTACCTAGACGATTACTTTACCTAGACGACTACTTTACCTAGACGACTACTTTACCTAGACGACTACTTTACCTGGACGACTACATAACCTGGACGACTACTTTACCTGGACGACTTCTTTACCTAGACGATTACTTTACCTAGACGATTACTTTACCTAGACGACTACTATACCTAGACGACTACTTTACCTGGACGACTACTTTACCTAGACGATTACTTTACCTAGACAACTACTCTACCTAGACTACTACTTTACCTAGACGACTACTTTACCTGGACGACTGCTTTACCTAGGTGACTACTTTACCTAGACAATTACTTTACCTAGACAATTATTTTACCTAGACAACTACTTTACCTAGATGACTACTTTACCTAGACGACTACTTTACCTAAACGATTACTTTAACTAGACGACTACTTTACCTAAACGACTACTTTACCTAGACGATTACTTTACTTAGACGACTACTTTACCTAAACGATTACTTTAACTAGACGACTACTTTACCTAGACGACAACTCTACCTAGACGACTACTTTACCTAGACCACTACTTTACCTAAACGATTACTTTACCTAAACGATTACTTCACCTAGACGACTATTTTACCTAGACGACTACTTTACCTCAACAATTACTTTACCTAGACGACTACTTTACCTAGACGACTACTTTACCTAGACCACTACTATACCTAAACGATTACTTTACCTAGACCACTACTTTACCTAGACCACTACTATACCTAAACGATTACTTTACCTAGACGACTACTTTACCTAGACGATTACTTTACCTAGACGACTACTTTACCTAAACGATTACTTTACCTTGACAATTACTTTACCTAGACGACTACTTTACCTAGACAATTACTTTACCTAGATGATTACTTTACCTAGACGACTACTTTACCTAGACGAATACTTTACCTAGACGACTACTTTACCCAGACGACTACTTTACCTAAATAATTACTTTACCTAGACGACTACTTTTTCTAGACGACTACTTTACCTAGACAATTACTTTACCTAGACGACTACTTTACCTAGACGACTACATTACCTAGACAATTACTTTACCTAGAGGACTGCTTTACCTAGACGACTACTTTACCTAAACAATTACTTTACCTAGAGGACTACTTTACCTAGACGACTGCTTCACCTAGACGACTGCTTTACCTAGACGACTACTTTACCTAGACGACTACTTTAGTACCGCGATACTATACTAGTACCTGTATACTGTACAACCCTATTTCACAGTAAATGTCGTCAGTGTTGGTGGTATGTGCTGTGGATAAAGTCACAGGAAATCTGTGTTTTTTTCAAATTAAAATCACCTAAATTTGGTGAGGTTTGTGCCAGTTTGAAAAGTATTGCAGTTTTTACCCATTTACCGCATTTTCCAGACTATAGAGCGCACCGCTACAGAAGCCGCACTCGCTAAATTTTAGAAGAACATTCTGTAATGTTTGTCGGGACACTTTAAGGAGGACATGAACTCCATCCATCACTTTATTGAGCAAAACTCTTTATTGTCGGCCATAAACACATGACCAAAAACATTGGTAAACAATTTCTTTCTAGCAAAACTGCTCATTTTCTGCCGTACAAACCACACCAAAACCAACATTGTCATTTGTCACATCAACAGCACCCGCTCTTTCTCACTTGCGCCAACACATGCACTTAAGTTACTTAGCCAGTGATGCGTTTACAGCCACACAAAAAGTTGGACAACTCCAACACCACACATAATGTTTAGTACCAGGACGTTAGACTACGATTTACCAATCCAATGTGTGCTTATTCTACTGTCATTTATTAAGAATCTTAATTTATAAATATTAATCATGAAATGCTGTTATTATATTAAAGAAATACTAATAAAAATATATATTTTACAAACAGAAAGTTACAGGAACGTACTCATTATCCCATGCTTACATCTCATTGTGCAACATGTGAATGTTTTAATGGGAACTAAATGTGATACCTGAAAGGGGTACAAATGATTTCCAAAGCAGCTAGTCATTTTTTGTTATTGTTATTGTAAGTGGGCCAAAACACTTATATTAGAAAATAATCTCATGAAAATGACTGCAGTCATTTGATTACAATAATAAAACATTTCACTTATTTACTTCTACCACACTGGACTATAAGCCGCAGATACTGTATATACGTTGCAAAATAACTGGTTTATAGTCTGGTGCGGCTTATATATAGAAACAAGTTGGGGTTTTTTCCCAAAATTTAGTGGGTTTAGCTTATATCCCGGTGCGCTCTATAGTCTGGAAAATACACTACATGTATGTTAGAATGTATTCCAAAGCATTTTGAGCACATAGGGGTGCCTATTTTTCTTCACATATAATTCCTTTACAGTAATTGCCTTAAATTCCCAGTTGTTTCTTGCTTTGTGCTGGCTTCTATAGGCAGTGATTCATCCTCAGAATATTCAGCTTCAAAAAGATAAGGTTGTGAATCCTCATGTGCCCAAAAAATAATAATCCTTGTTGTTTGTTACCAAGTCTGCCGTGATTAGAAAACACACTCGTGTTTGTTTCCGGAAGAAGGAACAGAACATTTGTTGTCACAAGTCAGAAGTGTGTTGCTATGGAAACGGAAATAAATGCGCTGAAAAAATACAATAAATATTGAAATATGTGTTTTTTCAACTTAAAATCACCCAAATATGGTCTGGATTTTTTTTAAGTGTCAAAAAGTCTGGATTTTTTTCTAAGAGTCAAAAAAACGGGATTTTTTTCTAAGTGTCAAAAAGTCAGGAGTTTTACTGTCAAAAAGTCTGGATTTCTTCCGTCAAAAAATCTGGATTTTTTCCTGTCAAAAAATTGGGATTTTCTCTAAGTGTCACAAAATCTGGATTTTTTTCCAAGTGCCAAAAGTCTGGATTTTTTCTAAGTGTCAAAAAGTCTAGATTTTTTTTAAGTGCCAAAAATCGGGATTTTTTTCTGGGTCAAAATGTCTGGATTTTTTCTAACTGTCAAAAAGTTGGGGGGTTTTCTAAGTGTCGAAAAATCTTAAATT
Organism: Entelurus aequoreus; assembly: GCF_033978785.1. NCBI lineage: Eukaryota > Metazoa > Chordata > Actinopteri > Syngnathiformes > Syngnathidae > Entelurus > Entelurus aequoreus. Next base: position 55,665,737 of record NC_084742.1, read on the forward strand.
ATTCTAAGTGTCAAAAAGTCAGTATTTTTTCTAAATGTCAAAAAGTCTGAATTTTTTTCTAACTGTCAAAAAGTAGGTTTTTTTTCTAAGTGTCAAAAAGTTGTTGTTTTTTCTAAGTGTCAAAAAGTCGGGGGGGTTTCTAAGTGTCAAAAAATCTGAATTTTTTCTAACTGTCAAAAAGTCTGGATTTTTTACAAATGTCAAAAAGTCTGGATTTTTTCAAGTGTCAAAAAATCTGGATTTTTTCCAAGTGTCAAAAAGTCGGGATTTTTTCCAAGTGTCAAAAAGTCTGGATTTTTTCTAAATTTATAAAAGTCTGGATTTTTTACAAGTGTCCAAAAAATCGGGATTTTTTCCAAGTGTCCAAAAAAATCTGGATTTTTTGTAAGTGTCCAAAAATCTGGATTTTTCCTGTCAAAAAGTCTGGATTTTCTGTCAAAAAATTGGGATTTTTTTTCTAAGTGTCAAAAACTCTTGGCTTCCGTCTGCTCCAACGTCTCACTCTTCCTTCGTGCTCGCTCCCATAAACAGTAGTTTATCCTCAGCATATTCAGCTTCAAAAGATAAGGTGCATGTGTCCAAAAATAATAATAATCTTGGTTGTTTGTTACCAAGTCTGTCGTGATTAGAAAACACACTCGTGTTTGTTTCCAGAAGAAGGAACACACATTTGTTGTCAGAAGTGTGTTGCTATGGAAACGGAAATAAATGCGCTGAAAAAATCAGTGATGATGAAAATACAGTAAATATTGAAATATGTGTTTTGTCAAATTAAAATCACCCAAATTTGGTCGAGATTTTTTCTAAGTGTCAAAAAGTCTGGATTTTTTTCCAAGTGTCAAAAAGTCTGGATTTTTTTTTGTCAAAAAATCAGGATTTTTTTCTGTCAAAAAGTCTGGATTTTTCTGTCAAAAAATTGGGATTTTTTTTCTAAGTGTCAAAAACTCTTGGCTTCCGTCTGCTCCAACGTCTCACTCTTCCTTCGTGCTGGCTTCCATAAACAGTAGTTCATCCTCAGCATATTCAGCTTCAAAAAGATAAGGTGCATGTGTCCAAAAATAATAATAATCTTGGTTGTTTTTTACCAAGTCTGTCGTGATTAGAAAACACACTCGTGTTTGTTTCCAGAAGAAGGAACACACATTTGTTGTCAGAAGTGTGTTGCTATGGAAACGGAAATAAATGTGCTGAAAAAATCAGTGATGATGAAAATACAGTAAATAATGAAATATGTGTTTTGTCAAATTAAAATCACCCAAATTTGGTCGAGATTTTTTCTAAGTGTCAAAAAGTCTGGATTTTTTCTAAGCACTAGTTGGAATGTATTCCAAAGCATTTTGAGCACATTTGGGTGCATATTTTCTTCACATATATTTCCTTTACAGTATTTGCCCTAAATCCCCAGTTATTTCTTACATGATTTAATATTTGCATGACAACCACAGAGATATTCCCACATCTGCAGGTTCGTGTCTTATAATGTTACCTTGCTCTCTCTCCTGCGCTGTGCGTGCACATATCCTCAAACTCTTGCATAATGTCGCTCGCTCAGATTAGCAGAACTTCGCTACCTCGCAGCCTTTTTTTTGCTTCTGCTCCGTGCGGAAACTATTGGAGGGCTTTGAAGCGCAGAGAATTTAGTGCAAACTTACCGCATACAAATATGACTGCTGTTTGCTTCAAAGTGGTGCTGCATTCGGGCGGAAGGCGGGGTACACCCTGGACAAGTCGCCACCTCATCGCAGGGCCAACACAGACAAACAGACAACATTCACACTCACCCACCTTGTTGAAATCCATCCTTCAAAGCAGGGGTGTCCAAACTCAAGGCCCGAGGGCCGGACCTGGCCCGTCATTTTGATTTATGTGGCCCGCTAAAGCCTGGAAATAATGAGTGTGTCAATAAAGTACTTAAAAATCCAATAAAAAAAATATATATACATATTATAATAATTAAAAATATGTTTTAACAAAAATGAATAAACATATTTTAAAAATAAATAAATATAAAGTGAATAAATACAATAAAAAATATTATATTTAGAAATAATAAATAATATATAAATGTATCCATAAATATATATATATATATATATATATATATATATATATATATATATATATATATATATATATATATATATATATATACATACACATACATTATATATATATATATATATATCTATATATATATGTATATATACTGTATGTGTATATATATATATATATGTATGTGTATGTATATATATATGTATGTGTATATATATATATATATATATATATATATATATATATATATATATATATATATATATATATATATATATATATATATAAAATAAAGTACTTCATCTTTCTAATTAAATTTATCTGTGTGTCAATAAAGTACTTATTGACACACATAAAATATATAATAGTATAATAATTACAAATATGTTTTTACAAAAATGAATAAACATATTTAAAAAATAAATAAATACAATAAAAATATTATATTTAGAAATAATAAATAAGCCATAAATATATATATATACATATATATTTAAATATATATATATATATATATATTTAAATATATATATATATATATATATATATATATATATATATATATATATATATATATATATATATATATATATATATATATATATATATATATATAATAAAGTACTTCATCTTTCTAATTAAATGTATCTGTGTGTCAATAAAGTACTTAAAAATCAAATAAAAATATATAATAGTATAATAATTAAAAATATGTTTTAACAAAAATTAATAAACATATTTTTTTAAATGAATAAATCAAATAAAATGTAATAAAGTCCTTCATCTTTCTAATTAAACGTATGCATTCTTTCAATTTTGATGGAAAAATGTATGAAGTTGCATATATTTTAATGTTTAATATTATCTGATCGTGTGCCAAATATCTTATATACTGTATTACCTTTTTTTTTTGTAAAAATATCAACTTGTCACCTTCACTTAGGATTTCAAAGCAAATCATCCATCAATGTGTACGGAGAAACATTCCAATAATCAAATGCATAAGCAATTGTGTAATGATATGACATCATACATTTACAGTTACAAGCGGCCCACTGAAGGCCACCATAACTGCGATGTGGCCCTCAATGGAAATGAGTTTGACACTTCTGATTTAAAGGGAAATTGCACTTTTTTTTGCCTATTGTTCACAATCAATAGGAGAGACAAGAAGACAATTTATTTAATTTTTTAACGCTTTTTAACACATAAAAATCATCTCGTTCTTGGTGACTAGTAATGCAGCTAATGTTAGCAATCAATTCTACCTCTAAATCACTTTAAAAATGTGTTCAAAAAGCGTCAAAAATACTTCATTTACGTTCTGTAACCTGTGTAACAACCCAACTGTAGCAACATTGTTTTTGTAAGAGCAAACACTGAGGAACTATTTTTCTAGCGTACTACCCACGGGGCGAAATAAGCTAGCTTCTACGTCAACACGAAACACGTTTGAGTTTGTAATGCACAACTATGTGATAGGACACCAATGTGTACTGAGTGAAAAACATGAACAATCATATTACAGTATCTGTAAAGTATTATTTCATGTTTTGTTTGTACACAGCTAGCATGTACTGTAGTTGTAATAACACACATGACGTATAGTTATGCGCTCCAACGGTCCAACGTCTCATTCTTCCTTTGTGCTCGCTTCTAGAAGCAGTAGTTCGTCCTCAGTATATTCAGCTTCAAAAAGATAAGCTTGTGAATCCTTATTTGTCCAAAAATAATCGTCTTTGTCTTCTGTTACCAAGTCTGCCTTGTTTAGAACACACTAATAATAATGTGCTGAAGAAATTAGTTCTGGCAATGCTTAAAATGATCAAAATAGGGTAAATTTTGAACACAATACATATTGTTATGAAGGTGTCTGTTACTACATTATATATATACTTGCAGTGTGTATATTGTACATATTACATATTGTTATGAAGGTGTCTGTTACTACATTATATATATACTTGCAGTGTGTATATTGTACATATTACATATTGTTATGAAGGTGTCTGTTACTACATTATATATACACTTGCAGTGTGTATATTGTACATATTACATATTGTTATGAAGATGTCTGTTACTACATTATATATATACTTGCAGTGTGTATATTGTACTTTTTACATATTGTTATGAAGATGTCTGTTACTACATTATATATATACTTGCAGTGTGTATATTGTATGTATTACATATTGTTATGAAGGTGTCTGTTACTACATTCTATATATACTTGCAGTGTGTATATTGTACATATTACATATTGTTATGAAGGTGTCTGTTACTACATTCTATATATACTTGCAGTGTATATATTGTACATATTACATATTGTTATGAAGGTGTCTGTTACTACATTATATATATATATATATACTTGCAGTGTGTATATTGTACATATTAGATATTGTTATGAAGGTGTCTGTTACGACATTATATATATACTTGCAGTGTGTATTTTGTACATATTAGATATTGTTATGAAGGTGTCTGTTACTACATTATATATATATACTTGCAGTGTGTATATTGTACATATTAGATATTGTTATGAAGGTGTCTGTTACTACATTATATATATATATATATACTTGCAGTATGTATATTGTACATATTACATATTGTTATGAAGGTGTCTGTTACTACATTATATATATATATATATGTAGTGTTTATATAAAAAGATGATGGAGGGTTTTGAAGTTGTTTTAGAGGATTTGAAGGCTACAACGGTGACTTCCATTAGTCACATCTTCCAAGCATTTTTTATCATCATTAAAATAAAATAAAAAGATGTATGTTCTTGTCTCTCATAATGATTGTAAAACGATAGGCACAATTCCAAAAAAAAGGAAGGCCCAGCGAGAAAAGAAATGAGAGTTTGCTGGCAGGGATTATGGTGTCAGTCCCAAAAATTGAGCGATTGCACATTTAAACTAATCCTCACCTGTGCTGACTCGATTTGTGAGCTGTGAACATAATTCTGTTGTCGTGTTTTATTCTTCACTTTGAATGCATCGTCTGCAGCCATCAGCAGGCTGCCTGCAAGTGTGGGGTCGCAATTTCCCACCAGCGGCAGTCCAATTTGGGAGGTTTTTAGTGAGTAAACAAAAAAGAAAAATGACTAGAAGAGGCTGTGAAGGCTCCAATGCTGAAGTTGACAACTTAGTTTTTTGGTCCTGATTAAGAGGAATGTTTTGACGGAGAAATTGTTTAAATGCTTTGAAAAATGTGGAAGGAGTAGTCGACAGAATAAAGGGTAGAAACAGGCCTTTGGAAAAGAAAGAAAATCCTGGATTTTTTATTTTTATTTTTTAAAAAGATCAGTTTGAATGTCCAGGATGGTGGAATGTGTTGAAGGTGTAATGGGTTGAAGAATGTGGGAATTGTGGAAGTTTGAAAAATGGACAAATCATTTTGAATGGGGAAAATGGAAAAAAAAAAAAAAAAGAATTATGGGAAATCCTGGAATTTTTTTAGAATTGTTGAAATAGAGTACACAATTCCTGAACAGGCTGAATATTTTGAAGTTGGAACAGTTTGAATCAGATGGAAAATGTGGGAGTTGTGGAACTGTCCCATTCATTTCAATGGGAATTTCAGAAAAAAATGGTAATTTTAGGAAAAGCGGGAAATTTTTAAAAAATGCTAAAAAAAAAAACTTTAATGGTATGAATGAGTTGAAATGGTTGGTTTTGGAATTTTTTAAATCGGTCGAGAAATGTTGAAGTAGTAACATGTTGGATTGAGAAATGGTATTACGTAAATCCTGGAATTTCTAAAAAAAAATTGAATTTTTCCTGTTCGGAAAACAACTTTGTTTTTTGTCCTGATTAAGAGGAATGTTTTGACAGTTGAAATGCATTGAAAATGTGGAAGGAGTAGTTGCCAGAAAAAAGGGTAGAAATAGGCTTTTGGAAAACAAGGGATTCTGGAAAATCCTGGATTTTTTATTTTATTTTGAAAAAGATCAGTTTGAATGTCCAGGATGGTGGAATGTGTTGAAGGTGTAATGGTTTGAATGGGTTGAAGAATGTGGGAATTGTGGAAGTTTGAAAAATGGACAAATCATTTTGAATGGGGAAAATGGAAAAAAAAAAAAAAAAGAATTATGGGAAATCCTGGAATTTTTTTAGAATTGTTGAAGTAGAGCACACAATTCCTGAACAGGCTGAATATTTTGAAATGGGAACGGTTTGAATCAGATGAAAAATGTGGGAGTTGTGGAACTTTGAAGAATGTCCCATTGATTTCAATGGGAATTTCAGAAACAAATGGGAATTTCGGGAAAAGTAGGAAATTTAAAAAAAAAATGCTAAAAAACTTGAATGGTATGAATGAGTTGAAATGGTTGGTGTTGGAATGTTTTAAATCGGTCGAGAAATGTTGAAGTAGTAACATGTTGAATTGAGTAATGATGTTATGGAATTCCTGGAATTTCGGGAAAACTTGGAATTTTTCCTGTTAAAAAAAAACAACTTTTTTTTTTGTCCTGATTAAGAGGAATGTTTTGACGGTGGAACGGTTGAAATGCGTTGAAAAATGTGGAAAGAGTAGTCGACAGAATAAAGGGTAGAAATAGGCTTTTGGAAAACAAGGAATTCTGGAAAATCCTGCATTTTTTTTAACATGGAAAAATGGTTGTTTGAATTTCCAGGATTAATTGAATGTGTTGAAGGTGAAATGGTTTGAATCGGTTGAAGAATGTGGGAATTGTGGATGTTTAAAAAATGGAAAAATCATTTTGAATGGGGAAAATTGGAAAAAAAAAACAGAATTATGGGAAATCCTGGAATTTTTTTAGAATTGTTGAAATAGAGTACACAATTCCTGAACAGGCTGAATATTTTGAAGTTGGAACAGTTTGAATCAGATGGAAAATGTGGGAGTTGTGGAACTTTGAAGAATGTCCCATTGATTTCAATGGGAATTTCAGAAAAAAATGGGAATTTCGGGAAAAGTAGGAAATTAAAAAAAAAAAATGCTAAAAAACTTGAATGGTATGAATGAGTTGAAATGGTTGGTGTTGGAATGTTTTAAATCGGTCGAGAAATGTTGAAGTAGTAACATGTTGAATTGAGTAATGGGGTTATAGAATTCCTGGAATTTCGGGAAAACTTGGAATTTTTCCATGTTCGGAAAACAACTTTTTTTTTTGTCCTGATTAAGAGGAATGTTTTGACGGTGGAACGGTTGAAATACGTTGAAAAATGTGGAAAGAGTGGTGGACAGAATAAAGGGTAGTAATAGGCTTTTGGAAAACAAGGAATTCTGGAAAATCCTGGATCCTTTTTTAACATGGAAAAATGGTTGTTTGAATGTCCAGGATGGTGGAATGGTTTTAATCGGTTGAAGAATGTGGGAATTGTGGACGTTTGAAAAATTGAAAAAATTTCAATGGGAATTTCAGAAAAAAAAAGGGAATTACGGGAAAAGTGGGAAATAAAAAATAAAAAAATCTAAAAAACTTGAATGTTATGAATGAGTTGAAATGGTTGGTGTTGGACTTTTTTTAATCGGTCGAGAAATGTTGAAGTAGTGGCATGTTGAACTGAGGAATGGTGTTATGGAATTCCTGGAATTTCAGGAAAACCGGGAATTTTTCCTGGTAAATAAACAACTTAGTTGTTTTGTCCTGATTAAGAGGAATGTTTTGACGGTGAAACGGTTGAAATGTGTTGAAAAATGTGAAAAGAGTAGTCGACAGAAAAAAGGGTAGAAACAGGCTTTTGGAAAACAAGGAATTCTAGAAAATCGTAGATTTTTTTTTATTTTGAAAAAGATCAGTTTGAATGTCCAGGATGGTGGAATGTGTTGAAGGTGTAATGGTTTGAATGAGTTGAAGAATGTGGGAATTGTGGAAGTTTGAAAAATGGACAAATCATTTTGAATGTGGAAAATGGAAAAAAAAATAAAAAATGATGGGGAATCCTGGAATTTTTTTAGAATTGTTGAAGTAGAGCACACAATTCCTGAACAGGCTGAATCTTTTGAAGTTGGAACAGTTTGAATCAGATGGAAAATGTGGGAGTTGTGGAACTTTGAAGAATGTCCCATTCATTTCAATGGGAATTTCAGAAAAAAATGGGAATTTTGGGAAAAGCGGATTTTTTTTTAAAAATGCTTAAAAAAAAAAATTCAATGGTATGAATGAGTTGAAATTGTTGGTGTTGGAATGTTTTCAATCGGTCGAGAAATGTTGAAGTAGTAACATGTTGGATTGAGAAATGGTATTACGGAAATCCTGGAATTTCGAAAAAAAACTGGAAGTTTTCCTGTTCGGAAAACAACTTTGTTTTTTGTCCTGATTAAGAGGAATGTTTTTACGGTTGAAATGCGTTGAGAATGTGGAAGGAGTAGTCTCCAGAAAAAAGGGTAAGAATAGGCTTTTGGAAAACAAGGAATTCTGGAAAATCCTGGATTTTTTATTTTATTTTGAAAAAGATAGGTTTGAATGTCCAGGATGGTGTAATGGTTTGAATGGGTTGAAGAATGTGGGAATTGTGGAAGTTTGAAAAATAGACAAATCATTTTGAATGGGGAAAATTAAGAAAAAAAAAGAATTATGGGAAATCCTGGAATTTTTTTTTAGAATTGTTGAAGTACAGCACACAATTCCTGAACACGCTGAATATTTTGAAGTTGGAACAGTTTGAATCAGAAGAAAAATGATGGAGTTGTGGAACTTTGAAAAATGTCCCATTGATTTCAATGGGGATTTCAGAAAAAATGGGAATTTCGGGAAAAGTGGGAATTTCGGGAAAAGTGGGAAATTTTTTAAAAATGCCAAAAAACTTGAATGGTATGAATGAGTTGAAATGGTTGGTGTTGGAATGTTTTAAATCGGTCGAAAAATGTTGAAGTAGTAACATGTTGAATTGAGTAATGGTGTTATGGAATTCCTGGAATCTCGGGAAAACTTGGAATTTTTCCTGTTAAAAAAACAACTTTTTTTTTTGTCCTGATTAAGAGGAATGTTTTGACGGTGGAACGGTTGAAATGCGTTGAAAAATGTGGAAAGAGTAGTCGATAGAATAAAGGGTAGAAATAGGCTTTTGGAAAACAAGGAATTCTGGAAAATCCTGCTTTTTTTTTAACATGGAAAAATGGTTGTTTGAATTTCCAGGATTAATTGAATGTGTTGAAGGTGAAATGGTTTGAATCGGTTGAAGAATGTGGGAATTGTGGACGTTTGAAAAATGGAAAAATCATTTTGAATGGGGAAAATTGGAAGAAAAAAAAAATAATTATGGGAAATCCTGGGAATTTTTGGGAATTGTTGAAGTAGAGCACACAATTCCTGAACAGGCTGAATATTTTGAAGTTTGAAAAGTTTGAATCAGATGAAAAATGTGGTAGTTGTGGAACTTTGAAGAATGGCCCATTCATTTCAATGGGAATTTCAGAAAAAAATGGGAATTTCGGGAAAAGCAGGACATTTTTTTAAAATGCTAAAAAACATGAATGGTCTGAATGAGTTGAAATGGTTGGTGTTGTCATTTTTTAATCGGTCGAGAAATGTTGAAGTAGTAACATGTTGAATTGAGGAATGGTGTTATGGAATTCCTGGAATACCGGGAATTTTTCCAGTTCAAAAAACAACTTTGTTTTTTTGTCCTGATTAAGAGGAATGTTTTGACGGTGGAAAGGTTTAAATGCGTTGAAAATTGTGGAAGAAGTAGTTGCCAGAAAAAAGGTTAGAAATAGGTTTTTGGAAAACAAGGAATTCTGGAAAATTTAGGAATTTTTTTGAACATGGAAAAATGGTTGTTTGAATTTCCAGGATTATTGAAATGTGTTGAAGGTGTAATGGTTTGAATCGATTGAAAATCGTGGGAATTGTAGAAGTTTAAAAAACTGATAATTAATTTTGAATGTCTCTAAAAACTGGGAGGTTTTGGAAATCTGGGAATGTGTTTGTATTTGTTGAAGTAGAGCACACCATTCCTGAACAGGCTGAATATTTTGAAGTTGGAACGGTTTGAATCAGATGAAAAATGTGGGAGTTGTGGAACTTTGAAAAATGTCCCATTCTTTTCAATAGGAATTTCATAGGAATTTCGGGAAAAGAGGGAATTTTGGGGGAAATGCTAAACAATGTGTATTTTCTGAATGAGTGGTTGGTGTTGGAATTTTTCAATCGGTTGAGAAATGTTAAAGGAGTACCATTTTTAATTGAGAAATGGTATCAAATATTTCCTGGAATTTTGGGAAAACTGGGAATTTTTCCAGTTCAAAAAAACAACTTAATTTTTTGTCCTGATCAAGAGGAATGGTTGGAATGCGTTGAAAAATGTGGGAGGAGTAGTCGCCAGAAAAAAAGGTGGAAATAAGGCTTTGGAAAACCAGGAATTCTGGAAAATCCTGGAATTTTTTTGAACATGCAAAAATGGTTGTTTGAATTTCCAGGATTAATTGAATGTGTTGAAGGTGTAATGGTTTGAATCGGTTGAAAATCGTGGGAATTGTAGAAGTTTGAAAAATATCCCATTTTTTTCAATAGGAATTTCATGGAAATTTGGGAATTTTGGGAAAAGAGGTAATTTTGGGGAAAATGCTAAACAATGTGAATTTTCTGAATGAGTGGTTGGTGTTGGAATTTTTCAAATCGGTTGAGAAATGTTGAAGGAGTACCATTTTAATTGAGACATGGCATCAAATAATTCCAGGAATTTTGGAAAAAACGGGAATTTTTCCAGTTAAAAAAACAACTTAATTTTTGTCCTGATTAAGAGGACTGTTTGGACAGTGGAACGGTTGAAATGCGTTGAAAAATGTGGGAGGAGTAGTCGCCAGAAAAAAGGGTGGAAATAGGGCTTTGGAAAATCAGGAATTCTGGAAAATCCTGGAATTTTTAACATGCAAAAATGGTTGTTTGAATTTCCAGGATTAATTGAATGTGTTGAAGGTGTAATGGTTTGAATTGGTTTGAAAGAAGTACAATTTTTAATTGAGAAATTACATCAAATAATTCCAGGAATTTTGGAGAAACCGGGAATTTTTCCAGTTCAAAAAACAACTTAGTTTTTGTCCTGATTAAGAGGACTGTTTGGACGGTAGAACGGTTGAAATGCGTTGAAAAATGTGGGAGGAGTAGTCGCCAGAAAAATGGGTGGAAATAGGGCTTTGGAAAATCAGGAATTCTGGAAAATCCTGGAATTTTTTTGAACATGCAAAAATGGTTGTTTGAATTTCCAGGATTAATTGAATGTGTTGAAGTTGTAATGGTTTGAATCGGTTTGAAAGGAGTACAATTGTTAATTGAGAAAGGGTATCAAATAATTCCAGGAATTTGGGGGGAAAAAACGGGAATTTTTCCAGTTAAAAAAAAAAACTTAATTTTTTGTCCTGATTAAGAGGAATGTTTGGACGGTGGAACGGTTTAAATGTGTTGAAAAATGTGGGAGGAGTAGTCGCCAAAAAAAAGGGTGGAAATAGGGCTTTGGAAAACCAGGAATTCTGGAAAATCCTGGAATTTTTTTGAACATGCAAAAATGGTTGTTTGAATTTCCAGGATTAATTGAATGTGTTGAAGGTGTAATGGTTTGAATCGGTTGAAAATTGTGGGAATTGTGGAAGTTTGAAAAAATTGGCCAATTCATTTTGAATGGGAAAAATATCCCGAGATATGGAATTCTGGGAAATCTGGGAATTTTTGGAATTCGTCTATGGAAAGCCCGCGATTCCCGAATATCTGGAGAAGAAGATTAATAACTAGAAAATTAGCGCTAGCCTAAAACAGTAGCATGTTGACACAAAAATGATAACACATAGCATGTGTGCTAAAGAAATCTTGATAACAGTCAGCATGTTTCATATACCAAGTTATACGACTCAAAGGTGGGTGCGGAAATAGAAGAGAAAAAAAAAGTAAAATTAGAAGAAAAAGTTAGCATGCTTACGTTAGCTTGCTAGCATGCTACCGTTTGCATGCTAACAGGTAACAAATGTCACATACCAAGTTTAATGACCCCGGGTTGAACAGTTGCAAAACTAGCTAAAAAAAAGTTATCATGCTAATGTTAGCATGCTAGCAAGCTAACGTGAGCATAATAATAGTTAGCACATAGTTAGTTAATTGCAGCAGTTCCATAGCAAATAGATGCATTTTGGTGTAGAAAAGCATTTGTGTGAATGTTTTGGAGCATTCACACAATAATAAAAAAAAATGAAAGCTGCAAGCAGCGTTGGTCGGGCCCGCATATTTGGCAGGTGCTAGTTGCTGAAGGATGTCAATTTATGAAATGTAGGTCTAAGTGAGACCTACATAGAGGTTTTTGTTTCATGTCTCTAAGACGTTCCTACCGGAACTTACAGTTTTGTCTGTGTTTTCCTCCGAGGAGCAGTTTTGTCTGTGTTTTGTTCCTAGGGGAATTTTAGCGCAATTTTGAGTTTTGGGGTTCGGTTTTTTTATTAGATTGCAATTTGCGCCAGTCTGATGTGTGTAAAAAGTTTGGTGAGTTTTGAAGTATTTTAAGGGGGTTAAGTTACAGCTCAAAGAGGCAAAAATGAGTGTTTTTATGAAAATGTTGTTTTGAAGGGGTGATTGCCAACTTCCTGTTGATTTTGGCTGAAGGATGTCAGTGTATGAAATCTAGCTCTAAGTCAGACCTACATAGAGGTTTTCGTTTCATGTCTCTACGATATTCGTACTGGGAGTTAGAGGAAGTAGTGTCTGTGTTTTTTTCCTAGGTGCTGCGGCACAGTGGTTCTTTTCTTTGAAGGCTCGTAAAATCAAAACCGTAGCACTTATCAAAACTCTTTGAGTATCCGTCAATCAGAAGGGTTCAATCTCTCTCCTGTAGTAGTTTGAAGCCGAAACGACAAACGCGCTCAGAGGAGATAATGTTTGATGTTTGGTGGCCGCTTTTTACAAAAATGTTGTTTTGAAGGGGGGATATCAAACTTCCTGTTGATTTTTGCTGAAGGATGTCAATCTATGAAATGTAGGTCTAAGTGAGACCTACATAGAGGTTTTAGTTTCATGTCTCTAAGATGTTCCTACCGGAAGTTACAAGCAGTTTTGTCTGTGTTTTCCTCTGAGGAGCAGTTTTGTCTCTGTTTTATTCAAAAATTTGAAGAATAGTTTGGGGTTTACTGTTATGCTTCTCTCTCTCTCTCTCTCTCTTGCACTTTGTAGGACTGTGTGCACGTTTGATTAACGTCCCAGGAACACAGCAGGCTTGCTGCTAAATAGTGTTCATTTAAAGCAGGGGTCACCAACCTTTTTGAAACCAAGAGCTACTTCTTGGGTACTGATTAATGCGAAGGGCTACCAGTTTGATACACACTTAAATAAATTGCCAGAAATAGCCAATTTGCTCAATTTACCTTTAACTCTATGTTATTATTAATAATGAATGATATTTACACTTAATTGAATGGTTTAAAAGAGGAGAAAACATGAAAAAAATGACAATTAAATTTTGAAACATAGTTTATCTTCAATTTCGACTCTTTAAAATTCAAAATTCAACCGAAAAAAAGAAGAAAAAAAACTAGCTAATTCGAATCTTTTTGAAAAAAATTTAAAAATAATTTATGGAACATCATTAGTAATTTTTCCTGATTAAGATTAATTTTAGAATTTTGATGACATGTTTTAAATAGGTTAAAATCCAATCTACACTTTGTTAGAATATATAACAAATTGGACCAAGCTAGACAAATCATTATTTCTTCTAGATTTTCCAGAAAAATTTTTTAAAAAGAAATTCAAAAGACTTTGAAATAAGATTTACATTTGATTCTACAGATTTTCTAGATTTGCCAGAATATTTTTTTAAAATTTTAATCATAATAAGTTGGAAGAAATATTTCACAAATATTCTTCGTCGAAAAAACAAAAGCTAAAATGATGATATTAAATTAAAATGTATTTATTATTCTTTACAATAAAAAAAAAAAATTTACTTCAACATTGATTTACATTGTCAGGAAAGAAGAGGAAGGAATTTAAAAGGTAAAAAGGTACATGTGTTTAAAAATCCTAAAATCTTTTTTTAGGTTGTATTTTTTCTCTAAAATTGTCTTTCTGAAAGTTATAAGAAGCAAAGTAAAAATATTAATGCATTTATTTAAACAAGTGAAGACCAAGTCTTTAAAATATTTTCTTGGATTTTCAAATTCTATTTGAGTTTTGTCTCTCTTAGAATTAAAAATGTCGGGCAAAGCTAGACCAGCTTGCTAGTAAATACATACAATTTAAAAAATATAGGCTGCTATTTGAGCTATTTTTAGAACAGGCCAGCGGGCTACTCATCTGGTCCTTACGGGCTACCTGGTGCCCGCGGGCACCGCATTGGTGACCCCTGATTTAAAGGAATGCACACAAACAAGGTCAACTGGACAGAAGTCATTGTTTTCTTCCAATAATCACATGGAAATCACACATTAAAGAAAGAATTTCTCTGCTGACCAGACTCATTACTCTTCATTCCAGGCGCTAATAGTAGACGCTAAAAGTTTCGTTCCAGAGTAAAACTTTTTGCAAAGGTGTCAAACTCAAGGCCCGGGGGCCAGATCTGGCCCGCCGCATCATTGTATCCGGCCCGCAAACACCTGGAAATGATATGTGTCAATAAAGCACTTCATATTTTTGCACTAAATGTAATTGATTTTTGTCATTTTGACAGAAAAAAATATATGTACTGCTTGAAATTGCATACCCTTTAAACTTTAAGTATCCAATATTGCAACAATATATTATCAAACTTTCCAACTTATTTTGTCTAGCAAACTTCCCATCTAATGAATAAAAATGACAATACATTTTATGTTGTTCTTTACAGCAGTGGTCTCCAACTACCGGGCCGCGGACCGATTGGTACCGGACCGCGCAAGAAATGTAATTTTTTTTTTTAAAATTAAATCAACATAAAAAACCCAATATATACATATTGTGTATGTGTATGTCAATATATATCAATACAGTCTGCAGGGATACAGTCCGTAAGCACACATGATTGTATTTCTTTATGAAAAAATAAATAAATAAATCCCCGCCCCCTGGTCCGTGGGACAAATTTTCAAGCGTTGACCGGTCCCCAGCTACAAAAAGGTTGGGGACCACTGCTTTACAGCATACTACTGTAAATTGAAAAAAAAACTACTATTGTTTTTTGTGTTAAAATTCTGTTGTTTTTTACTTTAAAATCTACGGTTGTTGTTTTTAACGGTGTGTTGCTGTCAATGAAAAGACGCTACATTTGTTTTTGCGGTAGAAAAACTGGCTGGTAAGTTGCCAGAATTAAAAAAAAAAAAAACTTGTACTGTTTTTCCATTGTGAATGCAAATTTAACACAAAAATTCTAACTAAGCTGTCAGCTTTTCCGAAAAATCTTAGGGTACATGAAACATATGTTTATTATTGTACTTTAGTCCTTAAATAAAATAGTGAACATACTAGACAACTTGTCTTTTAGTAGTAAGTAAACAAATAAAGGCTCCTAATTAGTCTGCTGACGTATGCAGTAACATATTGTGTCATTTATACACCTATTATTTTGTACACATTATGAGGGACAAACTGTAAAAAATGATTATTAATCTACTTGCTCATTTACTGTTAATATCTGCTTATTTTTTGTTTTAACATGTTCTATCTACACTTCTGTTAAAATGTAATAATCACTTATTCTTCTCTTCTTTGATACTTGACATTAGTTTTGGATGATACCGCACATTTAGGTATCGATCCGATACCAAGTAGTTACAGGATCATACATTGGTCATATTCAAAGTCCTCATGTGTCCAGGGACGTATTTCCTCAGTTTATAAACATAATATACATTTGAAATAAACGAAAGAAGATGTAAAATATCAATGTAGTCATAGCAGTATGGACTAGATACGCTTCTGTACTTGTTATCATTACAGTGGATGTCAGGTGTAGATCCACCCATGGCATTTGTTTACATTGTGACGCCAGGTGAGCTATTGTATCCTCCTACGGTGTGTAGTGAAGCATGTTTAGCTATTCCTCGTTCTCCAGTGATAATGAAACTTGCAAAAAAATTCTTTATTTGTCGCCATGGAGACCAGGATTAGGGATTTAGAAGTAGCTAAAACACTGCCGATTGAATTATATGTATATAGTGCTTTTACATAGTGAAACCCAATATCTAAGTTACATTTAAACCAGTGTGGGTGGCACTGGGATCGGGTGGGTAAAGTGTCTTGCCCGAGGACACAACGGCAGTGACTAGGATGGCGGAAGTGGGGATCGAACCTGGAACCCTCTAGTTGCTGGCACGGCCACTCCACCAACCAAGCTATACCGCCCCAACTTCGCCTTTATCTTTAGTTTTCAGGCCAAAATGCGTCCGTTCTCCCTTTTCTGTCTACACACTGTGTCTGCTTGTAAGTACTCTGTGCGTGTGCGCTGCCGAACATGCTCCTCTGCTCGTAAAACCAGCAATGTCACGACGTGACGACGCGCCGTCATGCCCGGGAACCGGTACTTTTCAAACAGAGTATAGGACCGAATATGATTCATTAGTACTGCGATACTATACTAGTACCGGTATACCTTACAACCTTAGATTACACACACACACACATACATGTATTGTCTACTTTGTGCGGACCCACGTTTGGTAAGTAGGTTGTGAGTGCCCCCCTTTCCACTATAGCTAGAATGATGACAAAAATATATCTCGCACTAGATGGGAGTAGAGAGTTGCAACCTCACTTCAGAATTTGTTTTTAATCAATCAAACAAAACAATACACAACAAAACCATAATAATGCAATTATTTTTTTATTATGTTTTTAATTATTTATTTATTTGTTTATTTTAAATTTATTTATTTATTTTTCTTATTTTTTTAATCAATCCAACAAAACAATACACAACAATACCATAATAATGCAATTATTTGTTTATTATTTTTTTAATTTAATTTTATTGTATTTATTTTTGTATTATTATTTATTTGTATTTGTTATCAATCCAACAAAACAATACACAACAATACCATAATAATGCAATTATTTGTTTATAATTTTTTTAAATATTTATTTTATTTTATTTTTTAATTTTTTTAAATTATTAATTTATTTTATTTTTTGAAAAGCGCTATACAAGTATAACCCATTCATCATTTATTTATTTTAATCAATCCAACAAAACAATACACAACAATACCATAATAATGCACTTATTTTGTAATTATTTTTGTAATTATTTTATTTATTTTATTTTATTTTATTTATTTTTTATTATTATTATTATTATTATTTTTATCAATCCAACAAAACAATACACAACAATACCATAATAATGCAATTACTTTATTATTATTTTTTAATTTATTTTATTTTTTTATTTTTTTTTATTTATTTTTTTACTATTATTTAAAAAAAAAAAAGTTTACTTCTGTAGTTGTGAGGACCGGCCACTGTTGCTAGGTAGATTTGACCGTACACACACATCGTAATAAGTTCTGTGAGTTGGCCATTTTTAAGGACAGCAAAGTGCACAATAAATACATTGAAAATAAATCATATCTTGCTCATTTCTCAACCTATTTTCATTCAGTTTACATTATTGTATAAATGTACAAATATATAAATATCACACACAGAAAGTGTTTCATCCAAGATGTCCCCTCCTCCCTTTTGAGGTGTCCTTCTGTTGACTGAAGCAGAGTTCTTTTATCATTGCAGACTACAATCCACTGCCTCAAGGAACATATTGTTGTCTTTTACCCCTTTTATTGCTCTTTTAATCCATCCTAAAAGTGGCTCTTGTGAGTTAAAAGGTGTTCAGTTATTTATTTTTTTTTTTTTATTCGCTTTTTTTTTTTGCACTAACATTGACATAGTTGTTTTGAAGGGGAACTGCACTTTTTGCCTGTCATTCACAATACTCATGTCAGACAAGAACACATTTTTTATGAATTCTAAGTCATAAAATATGGCAAGTAAAAGGTGGCTAACAATGCAGCTAATGGGAATACACTACTCCGCCCATAAAACCCTCTAAAAAAACATCCATAAAGTGACAACAATACTCCATTTACATGTTGTGACCTGAATATTAACAAGTATTAGCCATACTGTTATTATAAGTGCTAACTATTTTTAGCAAGCCAACTAGCTTTTGCTGCTACATTGAAATATTGAGCTGCTGCATCGCCTCTGAGTTGGTGAAAGTTAATTCCATATTACAAATCATGCCTCTCACTTGGATAGTAGAAGGTTGTGGACATAAACCCACAAGTTGGTCAACTTTGACATCCAATTTAGACCTGAAATGGCCAGAAAGACACAAAAATACACTTTTTTTTAACCCTTTGTGAGGATTATGATGAATAGTTCAAGTAAAGGGGAAGATATAAACATCCAAGTGAGAGCAGACATTGTACAGTAAGTGATTGTTTTTTGTGTTAGTATATCTCTTTTAGCACTTAGCAATACTGCTACATGATGCTTAGTGTTTGACTAAAGCTGCATCTGTTTAGCACACAGCTTCTAAAACTTGTAGGTCATCCTCCTTATACTCGGGCTCAAAAATAGAACTTTATAGATCATTTGTGTCAAAGTATTCTTTGTTATCTCTCATCAAGTCTGCCATGATTAGTTTGTGAAAGTTAGTTTTAGATTATAAATCATGCCTCTCACCTGGATAGTAGAAGGTTGTGGACATAAACCCACAAGTTGGTACACTTTGACATCCAATTTAGACCCGGAGACAGCCAGAAAGATACTAAAAAACAATTATTTTGAACACTTTGTGAGGATTATAATGAATTGTTGATGTAAACTGGAAGATATAAACATCCCATCAATCTTAATCCCAGTGAGAGCAGACATTGTACAGTAAGTGATTGTTTTATTATGTTATGTGTATTATGTTAGAGGATAAAAGTAAAGGATATTAAATATGGCTACAAATGAGGCATAATGATGCAATATGTACATACAGCTAGCCTAAATAGCATGTTAGCATTGATTAGCTTGTAGTCGGGCATCGACCAAATGTGCCTGATTAGCACTCCAACTCAAGTCAATAACATCAACAGAGCGCACGTTTGTGCATTCACCGCACAACATAAAAGGTTTGGTGGACAAAATGAGACAAAGGAGGAGTGGAAGATTTTACATGTAGACAAACTGTTGCGTCACAGTCCACAGCACACTATGGTGGGTTCAAGAACTGCCAAAGTCAGTAGGACAAAACGATGTTCACTCTCACCAGTGAAGCATACACACAGACATATTAAACGGCGGGCTTTTTAACACTTGGGAATGTTTGTGTCGTGTTTGTCCTCAAACAAAAAACGTACTTTTTCCATTTTCAATCCTTTTTTGAAAGTGCTCCAGGGAGCCACTAGGGTGGCACTAAAGAGCCGCGGGTTGCTGACCCCCGCCCTATACCATCAGTGACTTTTGTGTTGAAGGAATAACAATAAAACAAAGAATCAAAACAGCATGTCTCCCAACAGTATACCAAATATGTTTCAGTATGTATACCACTGTATTCTGTATGAAACGTCATTTCAAAATAATGATCTATTGCCAAGACATGTTTGCTGTTCTGCCGTTTTAACCGCATGGTATGATTTATGGTGTGCCTCCAGGACCTTCTCGGAGAATGATTGCACCATGGTGGCTCCAGCCGACCCCTGCCTCAGCCCCACCAAGGGGGAGCTGGTCTACAGCAAGACAGCCAAACAGTGCCTGGAGGAGATATCAGGTAATGGACGACAACTCATGCTGGGCTTCTCTACACGGCGCAAAGTCAATACGCCTCCACGCGCTCACACAAGAAGATTAGGTACCGTATTTTTCAGAGTATAAGTCCCACTGGAGTATAAGTTGCATTTTTTTGGGGTAAATGTATTTGATAAAAGCCAACACCAAGAATAGACATTTGAAAGGCAATTTAAAATAAATAAAGAATAGTGAACAACAGGCTGAATAAGTGTACGTTATATGAGGCATAAATAACCAACTGAGAAGGTGCCTGGTATGTTAACGTAGCATATTATGGTAAGAGTCATTCAAATAACTATAACATATAGAACATGCTATACGTTTACCAAACAATCTGTCACTCCTAATCGCTAAATCCCATGAAATCTTATACGTCTAGTCTCTTACGTGAATGAGATAAATAATATTATTTGATATTTTACGCTAATGTGTTAATAATCTCACACATAAGTCGCTCCTGAGTATAAGTCGCACCCTCGGCCAAACTATGGAAAAAACTGCGACTTATAGTCCGAAAAATACGGTATGCATGTAGAATCTGCTTTATCTATATGTGAGTTGTTTCCACAAAATATCACATACCTTATTTTTCTAAATATAGAGCAGCATATACTGTGTGTGTGTGTATATATATATATATATACATATATATATATATATATATATATATATATATATATATATATATATATATATATATATATATATATATATATATATATTAGGGCTGCAACAACTAATCGATTAAATCGATTAAAATCGATTATTAAAATAGTTGCCGATAAATTTAGTCATCAATTCGTTGGATCTATGCTATGCGCATGCGCAGAGGTTTTTTGTTTTTTTTTAATTAATTTTTTTTTTTTCTTCTTTTTTTTTAAATACATTTTTATTTATGAACTGCAACATTTACAAACAGCTGAGAAACAACAATGAAAATAAGTATGGTACTAGTATGCTGTTTTTTCCCCAATGAAATACTGGATAGGATACAAATGTAGTTTGTCTCTTTTATCCGATTATTAATCGATTAATCGACGTAATAATCAACAGATTAATCGATTATCAAATTA
Organism: Entelurus aequoreus; assembly: GCF_033978785.1. NCBI lineage: Eukaryota > Metazoa > Chordata > Actinopteri > Syngnathiformes > Syngnathidae > Entelurus > Entelurus aequoreus. Next base: position 55,686,587 of record NC_084742.1, read on the forward strand.
ATCGTTAGTTTCAGCCCTAATATATATAAATGTTAGAGAAAATATCGGTATCGTTTTTTTTATTATCGGTATCGTTTTTTATTTATTTATTTATTTATTTATTTATTTATTAAATCAACATAAAAAACACTTACAATTAGTACACCAACCCAAAAAAAACTCCCTCCCCCATTCACACTCATTCACACAAAAGGGTTGTTTCTTTCTGTTATTAATATTGTGGTTCCTACATTATATATCAATATATATCAATACAGTCTGCAAGGGATACAGTCCGTAAGCACACACGATTGTGCGTGCTGCTGCTCCACTAATAGTACTAACCTTTAACAGTTAATTTTACTCATTTTCATTAATTACTAGTTTCTATGTAACTGTTTTTATATTGTTTTACTTTCTTTTTTATTCAAGAAAATGTTTTTAATTTATTTATCTTATTTTATTTTATTAATTTTTATAAAAAGGACCTTATCTTCACCATACCTGGTTGTCCAAATTAGGCATAATAATGTGTTAATTCCACGACTGTATATATCGGTATCGGTTGATATCGGTATCGGTAATTAAAGAGTTGGACAATATCGGAATATTGGATATTATCGGACATCCCTAATAAATATATATATATATATATATATATATATATATATATATATATATATATATATATATATATATATATATATATATATATATATATATATATATATATATATATATATATATATATATATATATAAATATATATATATATATATATATATATATATATATATATATATATATATATATATATATATATATATATATATATATATATATATATATGTGTGTTTGTATATATATATATATATAATGTGTTTGTATATATATATATATATGTGTATATATACTGTATGTGTATATATATATATATATATATATATATATATATATATATATATATATATATATAAGCTGCACTCACTAAATTTGACAAGAAAAACATATAGTTTCCATATATAAGCCGTAGATTTATATGTGTGAAATGAGTTATTTACACAGAGACATTCTGTAAATGTTTCTTTACATACCTTAATTGTTTCCAAACGGTGTCTGTAACACGGCAGTAAAACGGCTGATCAAACAAAACAGAAGTCATCTTGGGCACTAATACACACCCCCATACCATCACAGATGCTGGCTTTTTAACTTTGCGCCCAGAACAGCCGGCGGCGTTTCTGGGTGTTGTTGATAAATGGTTTTGGCTTTGCATAGTAGAGTTTTAACTTGCACTTACAGATGTAGCGACCAACTGTAGGTACTGACAGTGGTTTTCTGATGTGTTCCTGAGCCCATGTGGTGATATCCTTTACACACTGATGTCGCTTTTTGATGCGGTACCGCCTGAGGGATCCAAGGTCACGGGCTTAGCTGCTTACGTGCAGTGATTTATCCAGATTCTCTGAACCTTTTGATGATATTACGGAGCGTAGATGGTGAAATCCCTAAATTCCTTGCAATAGCTGGTTGAGAAATGTTGTTCTTAAACTGTTCGACACACATTTCATGGAAGCTGCTTTTATACCCAATCATGGCACCCACCTGTTCCCAATTAGCCTGTTCACCTGTGGGATGTTCCAAATAAGCGTTTGACGAGCATTCCTCAACTTTCTCAGTCTTTTTTGCCACTTGTGCCAGCTTTTTTGAAACATGTCGCAGGCATCAAATTCAAAATGAGCTAATATTTGCAAAACATACCAAAGTTCACCAGTGTGAACATGAAATATCTTGTCTTTGCGGTCTATTCAATTGAATATAAGTTAAAAGGATTTGCAAATCATTGTATTCTCTTTTTATTTACCATTTACACGACGTGACAACTTCACTGCTTTTGGGTTTTGTGCATAAGGATTGTGAATGATGGGCCAAATTCTAAAACAAAAAATAGTGCAGTCCCCTTTAAGGGTCTGCTGCTGCGTTGAAGGGACATTTAAGGCTGTAGTCTTAGGATGGACTTTAACGAGGCTCCTAGGAGGCGCTAATTGTGTCCGTCCAATAAGTGTGTGTTGGTGACGGCTGCCTTGTCAAGTCCATTCGGGCATGGCCCCCCTCCTGCGCTCGTGTTGTGCAGCGAAGGGAAAAGGTCAGCGCTGACAGTCGGACATGGGGAGCATCTGTGGCTCTTTGTCTACGCCCCCACGGCTGCCGCCGTCTCTGACCGTTCCCACGCCGCGTCTTGCAGGATCACCCGGGATCTGTCACTTTATATATATATATATGTATATATATATATATATATATATATGGTTGATTGTCTAGGTAGGAACTGAAACTGAAAGTTAACTTGACGCGTGTGTGTGCTTGGCAAGTTAAATGTCCTAAAATGTGTATAAAAAAAAAAAAAAGAAAAAAAGCGTACAAACACAACATTCCTGCTCTGCATCGGCAACAAAACCGCTGTACCTTTCTTTGCATAGGGAAGGGTACAATTGCTATATTGAACCGAAGGTCAGTCGATGTGTTTTTCACGAGGAAAAAGTCTGAAAAATGTAATATTTTCATTGTATTATCAGGATGTTGAATCGATCGAAAACGGTTCAAGTGTGAAAAAGACAAGTTCTCTTATATTTGAGGTCCAACAACAAGAAACTTAAAACTGTACAGCAGATATGACCATGGTCTGAGTGGCTGGACGAGACAAAAAAAAAAATAATAAAAAAATACAATTAAAAAAAATTAAAAAAATGTTTTTTTTAGTTGATTAAGAATCATTTCGAATAAAAATTGAGAGTTATTTGGAACATCTTTTTTTTTTTTTACACCCCTAGTGTCCATAGACCCTGTCCCCGTATTTCAGCTGTTAGAATATAAGACCTGGTCAAGTTGCAGTGGGGGGGGCTGATTAAGCTCACACTGATTGATGAGTAAAATTATGTTTTTAATGGGTTTTTTTAGTCGATTAAGAATTGTTACAAATAAAAATAATTAGAATAAATCAACATTTTTTGTTTTTTTACACCCCTAGTGTCCATAGACCCTGTCCCCGTATTTCAGCTGTTAGTATATAAGACCTGGTCAAGTTGCAGTGGGGGGGCTTATAAAGCTCGCACTGATTGATGAGTAAAATGTTGTTTTAAAAAAAAAAAAATTGTAGTCGATTAAGAATCGTTACAAATAATGAATGTGAATAAATCACAATTTTTTGTTTTTTTTACAGCCCTAGTGTCCATAGACCCTGTCCCCGTATTTCAGCTGTTAGAATATAAGACCTGGTCAAGTTGCAGTGGGGGGGGCTGATTAAGCTCACACTGATTGATGAGTAAAATTATGTTTTTAATGGGTTTTTTTAGTCGATTAAGAATTGTTACAAATAAAAATAATTAGAATAAATCAACATTTTTTGTTTTTTTACACCCCTAGTGTCCATAGACCCTGTCCCCGTATTTCAGCTGTTAGTATATAAGACCTGGTCAAGTTGCAGTGGGGGGGCTTATAAAGCTCGCACTGATTGATGAGTAAAATGTTGTTTTAAAAAAAAAAAAATTGTAGTCGATTAAGAATCGTTACAAATAATGAATGTGAATAAATCACAATTTTTTGTTTTTTTTTACACCCCTAGTGTCCATAGACCCTGTCCCCGTATTTCAGCTGTTAGAATATAAGACCTGGTCAAGTTGCAGTGGGGGGGCTAATGAAGCTCGCACTGATTGATGAGTAAAATGTTTTTTAAAAAAAAAAATTGTAGTCGATTAAGAATCGTTACAAATAAAAAAATGTGAATAAATCACAATTTTTTTGTTTTTTTACACCCCTAGTGTCCATAGACCCTGTCCCCGTATTTCAGCTGTTAGAATATAAGACCTGGTCAAGTTGCAGTGGGGGGGCTTATAAAGCTCGCACTGATTGATGAGTAAAATGTTGTTTTTTTAAATGTTGTTTTAGTCGATTAATAATTGTTACAAATAAAAATAATTAGAATAAATCAACATTTTTTGTTTTTTTACACCCCTAGTGTCCATAGACCCTGTCCCCGTATTTCAGCTGTTAGAATATAAGACCTGGTCAAGTTGCAGTGGGGGGGCTTATAAAGCTCGCACTGATTGATGAGTAAAATGTTGTTTTTTAAAAAAAAAAATTGTAGTCGATTAAGAATCGTTACAAATAAAAAAATGTGAATAAATCACAATTTTTTTGTTTTTTTACACCCCTAGTGTCCATAGACCCTGTCCCCGTATTTCAGCTGTTAGAATATAAGACCTGGTCAAGTTGCAGTGGGGGGGGGCTAATTAAGCTCGCACTGATTGATGAGTAAAATGTTGTTTTAAAAAAAAAAAATTTTTAGTCGATTAAGAATCGTTACAAATAAAAAAATGTGAATAAATCACAATTTTTTTGTTTTTTTACACCCCTAGTGTCCATAGACCCTGTCCCCGTATTTCAGCTGTTAGTAAATAAGACCTGGTCAAGTTGCAGTGGGGGGGCTGATTAAGCTCACACTGATTGATGAGTAAAATGTTGTTTTTAATGGGTTTTTTTAGTCGATTAAGAATCGTTACAAATAAAAAATTTTGAATAAATCGCAATTTTTTTGTTTTTTTACACCCCTAGTGTCCATAGACCCTGTCCCCGTATTTCAGCTGTTAGAATACAAGACCTGGTCAAGTTGCAGTGGGGGGGGGCTAATAAAGCTCGCACGGATTGATGAGTAAAATGTTGTTTTTTTAAATGTTGTTTTAGTCGATTAATAATTGTTACAAATAAAAATAATTAGAATAAATCAACATTTTTTGTTTTTTTTACACCCCTAGTGTCCATAGACCCTGTCCCCGTATTTCAGCTGTTAGAATATAAGACCTGGTCAAGTTGCAGTGGGGGGGGTAATTAAGCTCGCACTGATTGATGAGTAAAATGTTGTTTTTTTAAATGTTGTTTTAGTCGATTAATAATCGTTACAAATAAAAATAATTAGAATAAATCAAAATGTTTTCTTTTTTTACACCCCTAGTGTCCATAGACCCTGTCCCCGTATTTCAGCTGTTAGTATATAAGACCTGGTCAAGTTGCAGTGGGGGGGGCTAATGAAGCTCGCACTGATTGATGAGTAAAATGTTGTTTTTTTAAATGTTGTTTTAGTCGATTAATAATCGTTACAAATAAAAATAATTAGAATAAATCAACATGTTTTGTTTTTTTACACCCCTAGTGTCCATAGACCCTGTCCCCGTATTTCAGCTATTAGAATATAAGACCTGGTCAAGTTGCAGTGGGGGGGCTTATAAAGCTCGCACTGATTGATGAGTAAAATGTTGTTTTTTTTAATGTTGTTTTAGTCGATTAATAATCGTTACAAATAAAAATAATTAGAATAAATCAAAATTTTTTGTTTTTTTACACCCCTAGTGTCCATAGACCCTGTCCCCGTATTTCAGCTGTTAGAATATAAGACCTGGTCAAGTTGCAGTGGGGGGGGCTAATGAAGCTCACACTGATTGATGAGTAAAATGTTGTTTTTTTAAATGTTGTTTTAGTCGATTAAGAATCGTTACAAATAAAAATAATTAGAATAAATCAAAATTTTTTGTTTTTTTACACCCCTAGTGTCCATAGACCCTGTCCCCGTATTTCAGCTGTTAGAATATAAGACCTGGTCAAGTTGCAGTGGGGGGGGCTAATGAAGCTCACACTGATTGATGAGTAAAATGTTGTTTTTTTAAATGTTGTTTTAGTCGATTAAGAATCGTTACAAATAAAAATAATTAGAATAAATCAAAATTTTTTGTTTTTTTACACCCCTAGTGTCCATAGACCAGGGGTCACCAACCTTTTTGAAACAAAGAGCTACTTCTTGGGTACTGATTAATGCGAAGGGCTACCAGTTTGATATACACTTAAATAAATTGCCAGAAATAGCCAATTTGCTCAATTTACCTTTAACTCTATGTTAATATTAATAATTAATGATATTTACACTTAATTGAACGGTTTAAAAGAGGAGAAAACACACAAAAATGACAATTACATTTTGAAACATAGTTTATCTTCAATTTCGACTCTTTACAATTTAAAATTCAAAATTCAACCGAAAAAAAGAAGAGAAAAACTAGCTCATTCGAATCTTTTTGAAAAAATTAAAAAAAGAATTTATAGAACATCGTAAGTAATTTTTCCTGATTAAGATTAATTTTAGAATTTTGATGACATGTTTTAAATTGGTTAAAATCCAATCTACACTTTGTTAGAATATATAACAAATTGGACCAAGCTATATTTCTAACAAAGACAAATCATTATTTCTTCTAGATTTTCCAGAACAAAAATTTTAAAATAAATTCAAAAGACTTTGAAATAAGATTTAAATTTGATTCTACAGATTTTCTGGATTTGCCAGAATAATTTTTTTGAATTTGAATCATAATAAGTTTGAAGAAATATTTCACAAATATTCTTTGTCGAAAAAACAAAAGCTAAAATGAAAAATTAAATTAAAATTTATTTATTATTCTTTACAATAAAAAAATTAATTTATTTGAACATTGATTTAAATTGTCAGGAAAGAAGAGGAAGGAATTTAAAAGGTAAAAAGGTATATGTGTTTAAAAATCCTAAAATCATTTTTAAGGTTGTATTTTTTCTCTAAAATTGTCTTTCTGAAAGTTATAAGAAGCAAAGTAAAAAAATTTATGAATTTATTTAAACAAAAGAAGACCAAGTCTTTAAAATATTTTCTTGGATTTTCAAATTCTATTTGAGTTTTGTCTCTCTTAGAATTAAAAATGTCGGGCAAAGCGAGACCAGCTTGCTAGTAAATAAATAAAATTTAAAAAATCGAGGCAGCTCACTGGTAAGTGCTGCTATTTGAGCTATTTTTAGAACAGGCCAGCGGGCTACTCATCTGGTCCTTACGAGCTACCTGGTGCCCGCGGGCACCGCGTTGGTGACCCCTGCCATAGACCCTGTCCCTGTATTTCAGCTGTTAGAATATAAGACCTGGTCAAGTTGCAGTGGGGGGGGGGGCTAATGAAGCTCGCACTGATTGATGAGTAAAATGTTGGTTTTGCCGTCTCATTGTTGATCTGCCGTAAGCCGTCGGGCTCGCCGTTAAGCGCCTCCAGATAGAGCGTTTAATTAAGTCGGGCGGCGAGCTTACAGGTGCGCCATCCAAACAAGGCTCCCTGCGAGAGGGTGGGGGGGGGGGGCAGTTGGAGGGAGGAGAGATAAGGCGGAGGAAAGCGAGGGAGGGCGAGAGAAGGAGAGGATGCTCGGCAGCAAGCGAGGAGAGAAAGAGCGCGGCGAGTCCTCTGGCTGTGGCGCCGCCGCCGCCGCCCGCTCATTCTCCGCTGCGAGGAGACCGCCACAGAGTCGGGAGATGTGCAGCGGCGAGGTGGTAATTAGGGGCAGGAGGAGGTGGGGCGGCAGATAAGAGTGAATCGTGGTTTAATAAGAGAGAAAGACGGGGGAGGGAGGTGTGGCGAGTGCCTCCTTCACACTGTGGCGAGAAGATGAGGACCGGCGATAGATGCTAGCATTTGGACCACCTGCAGAGTTCTTTCTCCCGCCTGGCATCAGGACCACGGTCCAAGAGGTGTGTCTCTCTACCTGCAGCCAAGATGAACGCGGCACCTGCTGAGCCCGAGGCAGCAAAGAGGTAAAGGCTTTTTTCCCGGAGAAGACATGAAGAGAGGAGCGGAGTTTTCGGTGTATCAAGGAGGCGGTCCGGCTCGGCGACCTACCCAACCCCTTCCGGGCAACCTCAACCTGAGGGTGAAGCAGCGCTCGCTTACCAATTTGTCGCTGCACGGCGACGGCGAGGCGGAGGCTCGGCGCCGGCCTCAGAGCTCCTCAGCGTTCACGTCCCCGCAGAGGGCGGGGGGAAGCCTGCAAGGGAGCCCCAGGAGGGAGGCGGCCACCCGAGCCCGGTCGCTGTCCCTGTCCCTCACCAAGGTGCTGTCCCGGTCCGAGCACTCCCTCATCCCAGTGCCGTGGCGGTGCACAGCGGCGGCGGGCGCCCGGCCCCAGCGGGCGTCGTACGGCGGCCACCCGAGGACGGAGACTCCCCGCCGGGCGGCGGAGGAGCCCGGGGGCACGGGCGAGGAGGGCAGCAGTGGGCGTTCCGACGAGGACTCGGCGGCGGGCGGCGGGAAGAGGCCGGGCAGGGAGAGGGATGGCGGGTATTGGGCAGAGGAGGAGGTTTCCGGGGGAGGTCCTCGCGAGGGGACGGCTCAGCTGGACCAGGATGTGATCCTCACCATGCTGGGCGACCTGGAGCAGGTGCTTCACAAACGACCTCGCCCACGTAAGTCTGCACCTTGGAGATGACACACCTGTACCCTAACGATGGCAGTGCCACCCTTTCGGTTCGACGTAATAAAGGCGTCCATTCACAATCCTTATGTAAAACAAGAACACATATGTTTTGATTTTTTTACGCATTCTAACTAGTAAAAAAAATGTTAGCGAGAGTCAGCTAACAATGGCGGTAATGGGAGTCGCTCTATTCCATGTATAAAGCGCTCGAAAAAACCTCCAAAAACCTCCATCACTGTTTTATATACACACTGTAAGTATATATGTAGTATCTAGTAACATTCATAATAACATGTAATATATACATGATGTAAGTATATATGTAGTATCTAGTAACATTCATGATAACATGTAATATATACATGATGTAAGTATATATGTAGTATCTAGTAACATTCATAATAACATGTAATATATACATGATGTAAGTATATACTGTATGTAGTATCTAGTAACATTCATAATAACATGTAATATATACATGATGTAAGTATATACTGTATGTAGTATCTAGTAACATTCATAATAACATGTTATATATACATGATGTAAGTATATATGTAGTATCTAGTAACATTCATAATAACATGTAATATATACATCATGTAAGTATATATGTAGTATCTAGTAACATTCATGATAACATGTAATATATACATGATGTAAGTATATATGTAGTATCTAGTAACATTCATAATAACATGTAATATATACATGATGTAAGTATATACTGTATGTAGTATCTAGTAACATTCATAATAACATGTTATATATACATGATGTAAGTATATATGTAGTATCTAGTAACATTCATAATAACATGTAATATATACATCATGTAAGTATATATGTAGTATCTAGTAACATTCATGATAACATGTAATATATACATGATGTAAGTATATATGTAGTATCTAGTAACATTCATGATAACATGTAATATATACACACTGTAAGTATATATGTAATATCTAGTAACATTCATGATAACATGTAATATATACATGATGTAAGTATATATGTAGTATCTAGTAACATTCATAATAACATGTAATATATACATGATGTAAGTATATACTGTATGTAGTATCTAGTAACATTCATAATAACATGTAATATATACATGATGTAAGTATATATGTAGTATCTAGTAACATTCATGATAACATGTAATATATACATGATGTAAGTATATATGTAGTATCTAGTAACATTCATAATAACATGTAATATATACATGATGTAAGTATATATGTAGTATCTAGTAACATTCATAATAACATGTAATATATACATGATGTAAGTATATATGTAGTATCTAGTAACATTCATGATAACATGTAATATATACACACTGTAAGTATATATGTAATATCTAGTAACATTCATGATAACATGTAATATATACATGATGTAAGTATATGTGTAGTATCTAGTAACATTCATAATAACATGTAATATTTACATGATGTAAGTATATACTGTATGTAGTATCTAGTAACATTCATAATAACATGTAATATATACATGATGTAAGTTTATATGTAGTATCTAGTAACATTCATAATAACATGTAATATATACATGATGTAAGTATATATGTAGTATCTAGTAACATTCATAATAACATGTAATATATACATGATGTAAGTATATATGTAGTATCTAGTAACATTCATAATAACATGTAATATTTACATGATGTAAGTATATACTGTATGTAGTATCTAGTAACATTCATAATAACATGTAATATATACATGATGTAAGTTTATATGTAGTATCTAGTAACATTCATAATAACATGTAATATATACATGATGTAAGTATATATGTAGTATCTAGTAACATTCATAATAACATGTAATATTTACATATTTTGGTCATTTTAAGCATATGGCGGCGTATTGATTTCACAGACGCATCACAACGTTCACTTTCCCTTCAACAACAACAAGACTACTAATCATGGCAGACTTGAAAAGAGACAACAAAGACTACTTTGGGACAAATGACGATCCAGAAACTTCTATTTTTGAGCCTGAATATAAGGAGGATGATCTACAAGTTTTAGCTAAACAGATGCAGCTTTAGTCAAACACTAAGCATCATGTAGCAGTATTGCTAAGTGCTAAACAAGATATACAAACATAATAAAACAATCACTTACTGTACAATGTCTGCTCTCACTGGGATAAAGACTGATGGGATGTTTATATCTTCCAGTTTACATCAACAATTCATCATAATCCTCACAAAAAGGTTAAAAAGAAGTTGTTTTTTTAAATCTTTCTGGCCATCTCCGGGTCTATGTTGGATGTCAAAGTTGACCAACTTGTGGGTTTATGTCCACAACCTTCTACTATCCAGGTGAGAGACATGATTTATCATCTAAAATTAACTTTCACCAACTAATCATGGCAGACTTGATGAGAGACAACAAAGACTACTTTGGGACAAATGACGATCCAGAAAACTTCTATTTTTGAACCTGAATATGAGGAGGATGACGTACAAGTTTTAGAAGCTGTGTGCTAAACAGATGCAGCTTTAGTCAAACACTAAGCATCATGTAGCAATATTGCTAAGCGCTAAACAAGATATACAAACATAATAAAACAATCACTTACTGTACAATGTCTGCTCTCACTGGGATTAAGATTGATGGGATGTTTATATCTTCCAGTTTACATCAACAATTCATTATAATCCTCACAAAGGGTTAAAAAGAAGGTTTTTTTCATATCTTTCTGGTCTAAGTTGGATGTCAAAGTTGACCAACTTGTGGGTTTATGTCCACAACCTTCTACTATCCAGGTGCGAGGCACGATTTATCATCTAGAATTAACTTTCACCAACTCAGAGGCGATGCAGCAGCTCAATATGTCAATATAGCAGCATAAGCTAGTTAGCTTGGCTAAAATAGTCCCTCTGCGTTAGCACTTATAATAACAATATCATGACATGTAAATAGAGTTGTGTCAGGGCGTTTTTTGGATGTTTTTTTTTTAGCCACCTCATACTTGCCATATTTTACGACTTAGAATGCATGAAAAAATTAAAAACATATGTGTTTTTGCCTTACATAAGGATTGTGAATGATTGGAAAAATACAAAAATAAATTAGATTGTATATAGTGGGTGTTTTGTCATTTATCTGTTAGAAACTTAGTCAATTTGAGTTATGTTGGTCAAACTGAAGTGTGTAATCACCAATAATAATAATAATAATAATAATAGATTTTATTTGTAAAAAGCACTTTACATTGAGCAAACAACCTCAAAGTGCTACAGTGTATTAAAAAATATATATATATATATAAATATATAATAAATAAAAATAAAAACTAGAACTAGCACGCATATATGTGTTGTATTTATCCCAAAAAAAACGATACCACAGGAAGCACAGCAGGGGTGCATGTATCCCCCAATCTGTACCTTTTCTGTGCATAAATGGCATCAGGGCGACTTATTTGAGTCAGGGAGGTATCGATTTATTCCGTTTTTAATTGGAGTCCTGGTTTGCAGAGCCACGCTTCGTGGAAACAGGCTAAAAGACCTTGAGATACCTGCCACTGCAGAACTGACGTCTCTCCTATTGAAAAAGCACGCCCTCCTTTTTTTTTTACATATTATTGCATCGTTTATGAAGTTTTCACGACATGAAGTGAAATTAGCGTCGTTTATTTGTGTAAATATTGCCCGTCGGCCAGTGTGTATTACAGTGACATGCAGTACTTTGTGAGTACTCCACGGTCATCTTTTTTGTTTGTACTGCGTTTTAAAAAGCATTTGTTGGGAGCGTACCTTTGAGCAAGCGCGCCTGCGGGCAGGAGAAGTTTCTATGAATAGAAATATCGATCCGATACCAAGTAGATACAGGATCATACAATACGTCCTCATGTGTCCAGGGACGTATTTCCTGAGTTTATTTAACACAACATAAACACAACAGAACAAATACCCAGAACCGGGACGCTACACAATACACCCCCGCTACCACCAAACCTCCCCCCCCCCCACACACACACACACACCTTGTAGCATCCCGGAAGAGTTAGTGCTGCAAAGGGTTCTGGGTATTTGTTCTGTTGTGTTTATGTTGTGTTACGGTGCGGATGTTCTCCCGAAATGTGTTTGTCATTCTTGTTTGGTATGGATTCACACTGCGGCGTATATTTCTAACAGTGTTAAAGTTTTTTATTCAGCTACTCTGTGTAACCTGTATCGCTGTTGATGAAGTATGCGTTGCATTCAATTGTGTTGGCCAGCACTTGTTGGACTGTCTGAAAAGCAGACCTGGCGATTTTCGGGAGGGGCGCTAAAGTTTGGAAGACTCCCGGGAGGGTTGGCAAGTATTAGAATTAGCGGTGTATGCGGTGTTACCGCGGCAGCGTCGGTGCGCCAGCTTTAGTGTTGATTTGATTTGGCCCGCGGGCCAGAGTTTGACACCCATGTTTTAGCCCAAGCCTGGCAGAAGAAATCCAATTTGGCGTGCAGTGTGACTGATACTAAACTGATAATGTGCCTACAAATAAACCACACCATGTTATGTTTAAATGCATAATAGTTTTACATACTGCTGGGGGTCTTACCTCTGTCCTCTGCAGCCATGTTTGTTGTAGTATTTTAGGATATTCTGTCCGAGGGATTACACCGCACTCCCGTCTTCTCCTCTTTCTCATCCGCAAATGAACGCTCCAGCCTGGAAATAGCTTTTTTTTCCTCTTTTGAATGTTTGCCTTTAGGATGGAGTTCCTGTGCGCAGGTGAGCCTCGCGCACACCGTGCTCTGAACGTGGAATCGGTAGTAGAAGTAGGCAATATCAGTCTTTGTTTACAGTGGAAATCCCGGGAGAAAGTTCCGCCTTTTGTCGCACAAAAGCTAGAAAAACAATCAAAATGAGTAGTTACGATTCCAGCCTATGTAAGTCCATTTTAACCGGAGCAAAGTTTTCCTCTGAAATTCGAGGTTTTCGGATTTTCCAATTTGCCGCCGCGTGGTGCGTAATGCAGCCGATGTGAGGTCAGCGGCGGGGAACATGTGGCAGCACCTCGGCCAGTCAAAACATGACCTCAATTATGCCGCGCGCGTCTTTAGCTTCTCCCGGGTCGTCAACAAGGGCCCTGCAGAAAAATTGAGGGCAAGTGTCACATCGTGGATCATTTGTGTGGTGTTAGTCTTTCACGATTATGCCCTTGCATGACGTATTAAGTGCACCCTTATTAGACTGTTTCCTAGAATACAAAATAGGTAATTATAATAATCAACCAAAGTCATGTGTAAATAATGTCAATAACTGGATGAACCACCTGTGGCTGTGAAGTGAACACTAGTAAGGTTGTAAATACTGTATAGAGTACGCTCACCCATGTGGTTCCTGTGGATGTGAAAACAAGTTGTAATTACTTTAGTGACTGAAGCAGACAAAGTAATGTGTAAATAATGTCAATAACTAGATGAACCATCTGTGGCTGTGAAGTGAACACTAGTAAGATTGTAAATACTGTGAAGAGTAGGCTCACCCATGTGGTTCCTGTGGATGTAAACAGAAGTTGTAATTACTGTAGTGACTGACACAGACAAAGTAATGTGTAAATAATGCCAATAACTAGATGAACCATATGTGGCTGTGAAGTGAACACTAGTAAGGTTGTAAATACTGTATAGAGTACGCTCACCCATGTGGTTCCTGTGGATGTGAAAACAAGTTGTAATTACTTTAGTGACTGAAGCAGACAAAGTAATGTGTAAATAATGCCAATAACTAGATGAACCATCTGTGGCTGTGAAGTGAACACTAGTAAGGTTGTAAATACTGTGAAGAGTAGGCTCACCCATGTGGTTCCTGTGGATGTGAACAGAAGTTGTAATTACTGTAGTGACTGACACAAAGTAATGTGTAAATAATGCCAATAACTAGATGAACCATCTGTGGCTGTGAAGTGAACACTAGTAAGGTTGTAAATACTGTTAAGAGTAGGCTCACCCATGTGGTTCCTGTGGATGTAAACAGAAGTTGTAATTACTGTAGTGACTGACACAGACAAAGTAATGTGTAAATAATGCCAATAACTAGATGAACCATATGTGGCTGTGAAGTGAACACTAGTAAGGTTGTAAATACTGTGAAGAGTAGGCTCACCCATGTGGTTCCTGTGGATGTGAAAACAAGTTGTAATTACTTTAGTGACTGACACAGACAAAGTAATGTGTAAATAATGCCAATAACTGGATGAACCACCTGTGGCTGTGAAGTGAACACTAGTAAGATTGTAAATACTGTGAAGAGTAGGCTCACCCATGTGGTTCCTGTGGATGTAAAAAGAAGTTGTAATTACTGTAGTGACTGACACAGACAAAGTAATGTGTAAATAATGCCAATAACTAGATGAACCATATGTGGCTGTGAAGTGAACACTAGTAAGGTTGTAAATACTGTTAAGAGTAGGCTCACCCATGTGGTTCCTGTGGATGTAAACAGAAGTTGTAATTACTGTAGTGACTGACACAGACAAAGTAATGTGTAAATAATGCCAATAACTAGATGAACCATCTGTGGCTGTGAAGTGAACACTAGTAAGGTTGTAAATACTGTATAGAGTACGCTCACCCATGTGGTTCCTGTGGATGTGAAAACAAGTTGTAATTACTTTAGTGACTGAAGCAGACAAAGTAATGTGTAAATAATGCCAATAACTAGATGAACCACCTGGGGCTGTGAAGTGAACACTAGTAAGGTTGTAAATACTGTATAGAGTATGCTCACCCATGTGGTTCCTGTGGATGTGAAAACAAGTTGTAATTACTTTAGTGACTGAAGCAGACAAAGTAATGTGTAAATAATGTCAATAACTAGATGAACCATCTGTGGCTGTGAAGTGAACACTAGTAAGATTGTAAATACTGTGAAGAGTAGGCTCACCCATGTGGTTCCTGTGGATGTAAAAAGAAGTTGTAATTACTGTAGTGACTGACACAGACAAAGGAATGTGTAAATAATGCCAATAACTAGATGAACCATCTGTGGCTGTGAAGTGAACACTAGTAAGATTGTAAATACTGTGAAGAGTAGGCTCACCCATGTGGTTCCTGTGGATGTAAAAAGAAGTTGTAATTACTGTAGTGACTGACACAGACAAAGTAATGTGTAAATAATGCCAATAACTAGATGAACCATCTGTGGCTGTGAAGTGAACACTAGTAAGGTTGTAAATACTGTTAAGAGTAGGCTCACCCATGTGGTTCCTGTGGATGTAAACAGAAGTTGTAATTACTGTAGTGACTGACACAAAGTAATGTGTAAATAATGCCAATAACTAGATGAACCATCTGTGGCTGTGAAGTGAACACTAGTAAGGTTGTAAATACTGTATAGAGTAGGCTAACCCATGTGGTTCCTGTGGATGTGAACACAATTACTGTAGTGACTAAATAACATAGTGACTGAAACAGACATAGTAATGTGTAAATAATGTCAATAACTAGATGAACCATCTGTGGCTGTGAAGTGAACACTAGTAAGGTTGTAAATACTGTATACAGTAGGCTCACCCATGTGGTTCCTGTGGATGCGAACACAAGTTGTAATTACTGTAGTGACTAAATAACATAGTGACTGAAACAGACAAAGTAATGTGTAAATAATGTCAATAACTAGATGAACCATCTGTGGCTGTGAAGTGAACACTAGTAAGATTGTAAATACTGTTAAGAGTAGGCTCACCCATGTGGTTCCTGTGGATGTAAACAGAAGTTGTAATTACTGTAGTGACTGACACAGACAAAGTAATGTGTAAATAATGTCAATAACTAGATGAACCATATGTGGCTGTGAAGTGAACACTAGTAAGGTTGTAAATACTGTATAGAGTAGGCTAACCCATGTGGTTCCTGTGGATGTAAACATAAGTTGTAATTACTGTAGTGACTGACACAAAGTAATGTGTAAATAATGCCAATAACTAGATGAACCATCTGTGGCTGTGAAGTGAACACTAGTAAGGTTGTAAATACTGTATAGAGTAGGCTAACCCATGTGGTTCCTGTGGATGTAAACATAAGTTATAATTACTGTAGTGACTGACACAGACAAAGTAATGTGTAAATAATGCCAATAACTAGATGAACCATCTGTGGCTGTGAAGTGAACACTAGTGAGGTTGTAAATACTGTTAAGAGTAGGCTAACCCATGTGGTTCCTGTGGATGTAAACAGAAGTTGTAATTACTGTAGTGACTGACACAGACAAAGTAATGTGTAAATAATGCCAATAACTAGATGAACCATCTGTGGCTGTGAAGTGAACACTAGTAAGGTTGTAAATACTGTTAAGAGTAGGCTCACCCATGTGGTTCCTGTGGATGTAAACAGAAGTTGTAATTACTGTAGTGACTGACACAAAGTAATGTGTAAATAATGCCAATAACTAGATGAACCATCTGTGGCTGTGAAGTGAACACTAGTAAGGTTGTAAATACTGTTAAGAGTAGGCTCACCCATGTGGTTCCTGTGGATGTAAACAGAAGTTGTAATTACTGTAGTGACTGACACAGACAACGTAATGTGTAAATAATGCCAATAACAAGATGAACCATCTGTGGCTGTGAAGTGAACACTAGTAAGATTGTAAATACTGTGAAGAGTAGGCTCACCCATGTGGTTCCTGTGGATGTAAAAAGAAGTTGTAATTACTGTAGTGACTGACACAGACAAAGTAATGTGTAAATAATGCCAATAACTAGATGAACCATCTGTGGCTGTGAAGTGAACACTAGTAAGGTTGTAAATACTGTATAGAGTAGGCTAACCCATGTGGTTCCTGTGGATGTAAACAGAAGTTGTAATTACTGTAGTGACTGACACAAAGTAATGTGTAAATAATGCCAATAACTAGATGAACCATCTGTGGCTGTGAAGTGAACACTAGTAAGGTTGTAAATACTGTATAGAGTAGGCTAACCCATGTGGTTCCTGTGGATGTGAACACAATTACTGTAGTGACTAAATAACATAGTGACTGAAACAGACATAGTAATGTGTAAATAATGTCAATAACTAGATGAACCATCTGTGGCTGTGAAGTGAACACTAGTAAGGTTGTAAATACTGTATACAGTAGGCTCACCCATGTGGTTCCTGTGGTGATTAAATAACACATTGACTGAAACAGATTTATTTGGATGAATGGGCTATGTATTTATGTCAACTCTGTTGATCATTTTTCAATTCTTTAAATATTAAAACATCTCTATAAGGTGTTTGTTGTTTTTGCACATTTTTGCATGTTCATTGTCCCAGACCCCCTTCTTATTTTCAGTCCTTTTCATTATATTCAAATCACATGCCTGATTATTTTTATTATATTTCTATACCAAACCAAAACATAACACAAACGGTTTTAGGTGCACCCTTACTAGACCGTTTCCTAGAACACAAAATAGGTTCACTGCAGTGTACTGTTGTGTCGCATCCATTTAGGACATTAGGCATTCCAGCATCTGATAGGTGCTGTCAGTGCCACCGCAGCAGCCGCTCCTCATCACACTTGGTGAAGCGTGCGACTCAAACAGCGTGTATCGCCACGCATCATGTACCGAAACAAGCGATTGTTTTGGTGCTGGCAGTGTGTTCAGATCACTCATGATTTTCATGTGCGGGGGAAATGCCAGGAGGAGAATGCAGAGCCGTTTACCTGGAGCTGGGCGATAAGGCTAAAAACTGTTTCACATGGGGTTTTTTTTTCCCATCGGTCGATATCAATAATTATTGATATTTTTTTATGACAATGAAATTGCGTGTGAATACCCTATGTGCGCAAAAGGCCACTACATGGGAATGCTTGGTATCCAGGGTGAGTGGAGTGTGTGGATGTTGGAACGCTTCCAATTGGTTGAGAAATGTGGAATATGAAGAGGTTTGTATATTGGACATTCATTTTAAATGGGAGGGGGGGGGGGGATTCCTGGTAATTCTGGGTAATCAGGGAATTTTATAAACCGGGAAACATGCAGGCTTGAATGTCCAAGGTTAGTTGAGTGTGTGGATGTTGGAACATTTCAAATCGGATGAGAAATGTGGGATACGGCATAGATTGTATATTTCCCATTCATTGTCAATGGAGAAAAAATTCTGGGAAATTCCAGGAAAAGCAAGAATTTTGGGAAAGGGAAATCATGTTTTGCGTTCGATATATTGGAAGAGTAGTTTGTGTGGATGGTTGAAAGGTCCGAATCAGGTAAAAAAAAAAAATGCAGCAACATTTTGGGAATTTAGAGCATTGTAGAACTACAAATATGTGCATTCATTTGAATGGGAATTTCCTGGAAATTTGGGAATTTTTGAAAGTAAACGCTTAGAATCGGTTGATAAATGTGGGATATGGAGAGGTTTCTATATTGGACATTCATTTTAAATGGGGGGAGGAATTCCTGGTAATTCTGGGTAATCAGGGAATTTTGTAAACCGGGAAACATGCAAGCTTGAATGTTCAGGGTGAGTTGAGTGTGTGGATGTTGGAACATTTCAAATCGGATGAGAAATGTGGGATACGGCATAGATTGTATATTTCCCATTCATTGTCAATGGAGAAAAAATTCTGGGAAATTCCAGGAAAAGCAAGAATTTTGGGAAAGGGAAATCATGTTTTACGTTCGATATATTGGAAGAGTAGTTTGTGTGGATGGTTGAAAGGTCCGAATCAGGTTAAAAAAAAAATGCAGCAACATTTTGGGAATTTAGAGCATTGTAGAACTACAAATATGTGCATTCATTTGAATGGGAATTTCCTGGAAATTTGGGAATTTTTGAAAGTAAACGCTTCGAATCGGTTGATAAATGTGGGATATGGAGAGGTTTCTATATTGGACATTCATTTTAAATGGGGGGAGGAATTCCTGGTAATTCTGGGTAATCAGGGAATTTTGTAAACCGGGAAACATGCAAGCTTGAATGTTCAGGGTGAGTGGAGTGTGTGGATGTTGGAACGGTTGAAATCGGATGAGAAATGTGGGATACGACATAGATTGTATATTTCCCATTCATTGTCAATGGAGAGAAAATTCCGTGAAATTCCGGGAAAACCAAGAATTTTGGGAAAGGGAAAACATGTTTTGCGTTCGATATATTGGAAGAGTAGTTTGTGTGGATGGTTGAAAGGTCCGAATCAGGTAAAAAAAAAAAATGCAGCAACATTTTGGGAATTTAGAGCATTGTAGAACTACAAATATGTGCATTCATTTGAATGGGAATTTCCTGGAAATTTGGGAATTTTTGAAAGTAAACGCTTCGAATCGGTTGATAAATGTGGGATATGGAGAGGTTTCTATATTGGACATTCATTTTAAATGGGGGGAGGAATTCCTGGTAATTCTGGGTAATCAGGGAATTTTCTAAACCGGGAAACATGCAAGCTTGAATGTTCAGGGTGAGTGGAGTGTGTGGATGTTGGAACGGTTGAAATCGGATGAGAAATGTGGGATACGACATAGATTGTATATTTCCCATTCATTGTCAATGGAGAGAAAATTCCGTGAAATTCCAGGAAAACCAAGAATTTTGGGAAAGGGAAAACATGTTTTGCGTTCGATATAGTGGAAGAGTAGTGTGTGTGGATGGTTGAAAGGTCCGAATCAGGTTGAAAAAGTTCAGTGTAAAAAGTGTAACCATACAAAATGAGCTGCACAGCTGGCTAAAAATGTTAACATTAAAATGCTATTAATTAGCATATGTGCTAACGTTAACAAACTAACAGTTAGCATGTTCCACAGAAAAAGTTTTATGACACTAAGGTGTATGGCTGCGGAAGTAGAGAAAAAAAATGTATCCTTAGCGGAAAATGTTAGCATGCCATTTTTAGCAGGCTAGCATGCAAAAGGTGGCATGCTAAAAGTTTTAAATGTCACATACCAAGTTATATGACGCTGGGGTAAACGGGTAAAAAACTAGCTGAAAAAGTTAGCATGTTATTTTAGCATGCTAACAAGCTAACATTAGCATGCTAATAGTTAGCTTGTGTCACATACCAAGTTATATGACTAAGTTTTATGGCTGCGGAAGTAGAGAAAAAAGTGTGTAATTAGCGGAAAATGTTAGCATTTCATTTTTAGCAGGCTAGCATGCTAACGGTGGCATGCTAAAAGTCAACAAGTATCACATACCAAGTTATATGACTGTAAGGCTGTGGAATTAGAGAAAAAAAAGTGTGAATCTAGCTCAAACAGTTAGCATGACATTTTTAGCATGCTAACGTTAGCATGCAAAAAGTCAACAAGTGTCACATACCAAGTTATATGACTGCGAGGTAAACGGTTGCAAAACTGGCTAAAAAAGATAGCATGCTAATGTTAGCATGCTAAAAATCAACATTTGTCACAGACCAAGTTATATGACTGTGGGGTAAACGGTTGCAAAGCTAGCTGAATACGTTAGCATGTGTCACATACCAAGTTATATGACTGTAAGGCTGTGGAATTAGAGAAGAAAAAAAAAGTGTGAATCTAGCTCAAACAGTTAGCATGACATTTTTAGCATGCTAATGTTAACATGAGATGCTAACATTTCATATAATTATACACTTTTTTTCTCTACTTCCGATGCCATACACCTTACAGCCATACAACTTGGTATGTGACACATGCTAATTGCTAGCATGCTAATGTTAGCTTGCTAGCATGCTAAAATTAACAAGCTAACTTTTTCAGCTAGTTTTTTTTAACCTTTTCCCCCAGTGTCATATAACTTGGTATGTAATACGCTAGTCTTTTTTTTTTGTTTTCACACTCACTGTT
Source organism: Entelurus aequoreus (assembly GCF_033978785.1). Classification (NCBI taxonomy): domain Eukaryota; kingdom Metazoa; phylum Chordata; class Actinopteri; order Syngnathiformes; family Syngnathidae; genus Entelurus; species Entelurus aequoreus. The sequence goes on from NC_084742.1 coordinate 55,707,664, forward strand.
TGATACTTGTACTCGCCAACTCTTTGTGCTTATGCACAACACACACACTCCTCCAACTCTTTGTGCTTATGCACAACACACACACTCCTCCAACTCTTTGTGCTCATGCACAACACACACACTCCTCCAACTCTTTGTGCTTATGCACAACACACACACTCCTCCAACTCTTTGTGCTCATGCACAACACACACACTCCTCCAACTCTTTGTGCTTATGCACAACACACACACTCCTCCAACTCTTTGTGCTCATGCACAACACACACACACACTCCTCCAACTCTTTGTGCTTATGCACAACACACACACTCCTCCAACTCTTTGTGCTTATGCACAACACACACACTCCTCCAACTCTTTGTGCTTATGCACAACACACACACTCCTCCAACTCTTTGTGCTTATGCACAACACACTTGCTTTGGTAGGCACACGGTGTCATGGCAACACATTTCCTGCTTGAGACCTTTTGTCAGTGGCATCAGTGGTAGCAAAAGGCTGCCTGATGACTTTGGATGACCATTTATTATTTCCTCGGCCCGTGGGGACACACGTGATGAAACGCTGTGTCGGATGTTCTTGTCTCTCGGGGAGGGGTGAGGATGCCTGCGCGGGTTTTCGACTAAACGGAATGTGTGTCTGCAGGAGAGGACCCCGAGACCAGACGGATGAGGACGGTTAAGAACATCGCTGACCTGCGGCAGAACCTGGAAGAAACCATGTCCAGTCTCCGGGGGACACAGATCAGCCACAGGTATGCTGCAGGGGCTTGGCCTCGGTTCTGTTCCTATTTTATTGGTCCTTTTTATTTCTTTTTTGACAAAACCTACCCCGATAATATTGTAGTGACTAAATAACATAGTCACTGAAACAGACAAAGTAATGTGTAAATAGTGCCAATGACTAGATGAACCATCTGTGGCTGTGAAGTGAACACTAGTAAGGTTGTAAATACTGTATAGAGTAAGCTCACCCATGTGGTTCCTGTGGATGCGAAAACAAGTTGTAATTACTGTAGGGACTAAATAATATAGTGACTGAAAGGAGTAGGCTCACCCATGTGGTTCCTGTGGATGTGAACTAGGGCGGGGCGATATGGCCTTTTATTAATATCTCGATATTTTTAGGCCATGTCACGATACACGATATATATCTCGATATTTTGCCTTAGCCTTGAATGAACACTTGATGCATATAATCACAGCAGTATGATGATTCTATGTGTCTACATTAAAACATTCTTCTTCATACTGCATTAATATATGCTCATTTTAAACTTTCATGCAGAGAGGGAAACCACAACTAAAAGTGTATTTATTAAACAGTTATTAAGCAGTGGCACAAGCATTCATGTCACTTCAAAACAGGAAGTGCAAGATTGTCAGAGACATTTTAAAACAAGCTATTAGTGCACTTTTGTGCATGATGTCACTAAGATGACATATCAAAACAACACTAAATTAAAGTGCACTTTTTGTACAGAACTCAACTACAATAGTTTAAAACAAAGTGCACTTTTGTGCATGATGTCACACAAGATATTTCAATAAGTGTCAAATAAAAATGAGCTGCATAATAGGAAGTCAAATAGTGTATGTCCTTCGCTATGTGGTAGGTTCCTGCGGACGTTATCTCCTTCTGTTGTGGACTATTTTCTTCCATACGGTGTTGAAGTGGAAATGGTTACTTGGGCATTTTGTGGGTGTGGCACCGAACGGAGATGTTGACATGCGGAGTTTCAAGCACTTTTCATTCTCTAGTGGGTGACTTTTCAAATGATGCTACAAATAGTAGTAAAGTGCATTAAAATAAAATAAAATAAAATAAAAAATAAAATAAAATAAAAAAATAATAATTAAAAAATAAAAATAAAAACTACAACGGCCTAATAGCTAGAACTAGCACGCATATATCTAAAAAAAAAAAAAAAGCATCCACAGTCTGTGGTGTCCTCAGGTGGTCAGGGAGAGCGTTCCACAGACTGGGAGCGGCGGAGCAGAAAGCCCGGTCTCCCATTGTTCGTAGCTTTGTCCTCGGAGGTTGGAGGAGGTTAGCCTGTCCTGAGCGGAGGTGTTGTGTGGAGGATTTGGGGGTGAGCAGTTCTTTGAGGTAAAGGGGGGCATTTCCATGGAGGCACGGGTGAGTTAGTAGGGACATTTTGTATTCCATACTGAGTGGAACAGGAAGCCAGTGAAGGGATTTGAGAACTGGTGTGATGTGGTCGTATTTCCGCACTCTCATCAGGATCCGAGCAGCATTATTTTGTAAGTACTGCAGCAATTTCATGCTGGGAATCACAAATGGCTATTCAGATAAAGGAAGTTAGTAGAATCAACACTGTTTGTACTCTTTATGATTTTTGCATGATTTTTGCATTCGGAGCAGTTAGAAGTGGAGAGGGAGTCGAAGAGACAGAAATTGGCAGTAAAATCCGAGGCGGAATCCACTAAAGCGGAAACAAAAAGGAAAATGCAAGCTGCGCAAATAAAGCAACACAAAAGGTCAACACACATGGTCACACACACGACACAACCTGCCCACTGAACTTTGTGGGTATTATGAAAAAAAACGTTCAAGCACCGCATATGATTCAAAATGACACCCATTTAAATCCAGTGCAATGCATGATGGGAAATATGCAAAACACTCCCCACACTTATACAATTTTAGCTGCTTGATATTTCTGATAATCATTAATTATATATCCAGTATATTAATTTAATATTTACATATATATATAAAAATGTACACATGTATATGTACATATGTGTATGTATATATGTATATGTACATAGATATGTATATATGTACATATATATGTATATATGTATATGTACATGTGCATATGTATATATGTATATGTACATGTGCATATGTATATATAAGTATGTATATGTGTATATTTGTATACATGTGTATATACTGTATATATGTGTGTGTGCGTGCGTGCGTGTGTGCGTATATATGTATATGTATGTATGTATGTATATACAAATGCAGCTGAGATAGGCTCCAGCGACCCCGAAAGGAACAAGCGGTACAAAATGGATGGATGGATGGATGGATATATGTATGTGTATATATATATATATATATATATATATATATATATATATATATATATATATATATATATATATATATATATATATATATATATGTATATGTATATATATATATATATATATATATATATATATATATATATATATATATATATATATATGTATGCATAGCTCGGTTGGTAGAGTGGCCGTGCCAGCAACTTGAAGGTTCCAGGTTCGATTCCAGCTTCCGCCATCCTAGTCACTGCCGTTGTGTCCTTGGGCAAGACACTTTACCCACCTGCTCCCAGTGCCACCCACACTGGTTTAAATGTAACTTAGATATTGGGTTTCACTATGTAAAGCGCTTTGAGTCACTAGAGAAAGGCGCTATATAAATATAATTCACTCACACTCACACACATATATATATATATATATATATATATATATATATATATATATATATATATATATATATATATATATATATATATACATACAAACATATATACACTACTGTTCAAAAGTTTGGGGTCACATTGAAATGTCCTTATTTTTGAAGGAAAAGCACTGTACTTTTCAATCAAGATAACTTTAAACTAGTCTTAACTTTAAAGAAATACACTCTATACATTGCTAATGTGGTAAATGACTATTCTAGCTGCAAATGTCTGGTTTTTGGTGCAATATCTACATAGGTGTATAGAGGCCCATTTCCAGCAACTATCACTCCTGTGTTCTAATGGTACAATGTGTTTGCTCATTGGCTCAGAAGGCTAATTGATGATTAGAAAACCCTTGTGCAATCATGTTCACACATCTGAAAACCGTTTAGCTCGTTACAGAAGCTACAAAACTGACCTTCCTTTGAGCAGATTGAGTTTCTGGAGCATCACATTTGTGGGGTCAATTAAACGCTCAAAATGGCCAGAAAAAGATAACTTTCATCTGAAACTCGACAGTCTATTCTTGTTCTTAGAAACGAAGGCTATTCCACAAAATTGTTTGGGTGACCCCAAACTTTTGAACGATAGTGTAAATATATATATATATATATATATATATATATATATATATATATATATATATATATATATATATATATATATATATATATATATATATATATATATATATATATATATATATGAATCCATATATACATAAATATGTATACATATATACATAATATATGTATACATATATACATAAATATGTATACATATGTATACATATATACATAAATATGTATATGTATGCTGTGGAAACTTGTTTCATGAACGTTTCTCAAGTAGGAGCTTTTGTTTGTTTTATTTCCAGCCTGCTCCTGCGATCGTTCTATTTCTACTTCTCCTTGAACAGTGTGCGCTGCCCAACTATTGCGGCAGGGGTGCCAAGTTTGAAGGCGTCCAAGCTGACACCGCCCCCCTACCTGGCTGGCTCGGCCAATCACAGCCGGGCACTGACGCAGAAATTCATCAGAGAATGCTGCCAGTGGATATTTTAGGACAGCGGAACCTTGTTTTGGCACAGGAATGTTTAACGGTGATGAAAAGTACGGGACAATAGTTGCACTCTCACTTCGGAGCGCAAACCTTTTTTTTATTTGAAAAAAAAAAAAGAAGCACAAACCTGTCCTAAATGTCCTATTATTAAGATTCCAGATGGTTTAGGCCACAACATTAGGTACCCTCCAAAGAGATGTTTTATCCAACATTCCCTGGTAATGTGGGTGTGTATCCACCTGAGAACCAGTGTCCTCTGCAGTGGACATTCGTCTTTAGTCACAGCGTCCACAAGAAGAACAGCCGAGAAGCACAAACCTGTCCTAAATGTCCTATTATTAAGATTCCAGATGGTTTAGGCCACAACATTAGGTACCCTCCAAAGAGATGTTTTATCCAACATTCCCTGGTAATGTGGGTGTGTATCCACCTGAGAACCAGTGTCCTCTGCAGTGGACATTCGTCTTTAGTCACAGCGTCCACAAGAAGAACAGCCGAGAAGCACAAACCTGTCCTAAATGTCCTATTATTAAGATTCCAGATGGTTTAGGCCACAACATTAGGTACCCTCCAAAGAGATGTTTTATCCAACATTCCCTGGTAATGTGGGTGTGTATCCACCTGAGAACCAGTGTCCTCTGCAGTGGACATTCGTCTTTAGTCACAACGTCCACAAGAAGAACAGCCGAGAAGCACAAACCTGTCCTAAATGTCCTATTATTAAGATTCCAGATGGTTTAGGCCACAACATTAGGTACCCTCCAAAGAGATGTTTTATCCAACATTCCCTGGTAATGTGGGTGTGTATCCACCTGAGAACCAGTGTCCTCTGCAGTGGACATTCGTCTTTAGTCACAACGTCCACAAGAAGAACAGCCGAGAAGCACAAACCTGTCCTAAATGTCCTATTATTAAGATTCCAGATGGTTTAGGCCACAACATTAGGTACCCTCCAAAGAGATGTTTTATCCAACATTCCCTGGTAATGTGGGTGTGTATCCACCTGAGAACCAGTGTCCTCTGCAGTGGACATTCGTCTTTAGTCACAACGTCCACAAGAAGAACAGCCGAGAAGCACAAACCTGTCCTAAATGTCCTATTATTAAGATTCCAGATGGTTTAGGCCACAACATTAGGTACCCTCCAAAGAGATGTTTTATCCAACATTCCCTGGTAATGTGGGTGTGTATCCACCTGAGAACCAGTGTCCTCTACAGTGGACATTCGTCTTTAGTCACAACGTCCACAAGAAGAACAGCCGAGAAGCACAAACCTGTCCTAAATGTCCTATTATTAAGATTCCAGATGGTTTAGGCCACAACATTAGGTACCCTCCAAAGAGATGTTTTATCCAACATTCCCTGGTAATGTGGGTGTGTATCCACCTGAGAACCAGTGTCCTCTGCAGTGGACATTCGTCTTTAGTCACAACGTCCACAAGAAGAACAGCCGAGAAGCACAAACCTGTCCTAAATGTCCTATTATTAAGATTCCAGATGGTTTAGGCCACAACATTAGGTACCCTCCAAAGAGATGTTTTATCCAACATTCCCTGGTAATGTGGGTGTGTATCCACCTGAGAACCAGTGTCCTCTGCAGTGGACATTCGTCTTTAGTCACAACGTCCACAAGAAGAACAGCCGAGAAGCACAAACCTGTCCTAAATGTCCTATTATTAAGATTCCAGATGGTTTAGGCCACAACATTAGGTACCCTCCAAAGAGATGTTTTATCCAACATTCCCTGGTAATGTGGGTGTGTATCCACCTGAGAACCAGTGTCCTCTGCAGTGGACATTCGTCTTTAGTCACAGCGTCCACAAGAAGAACAGCCGAGAAGCACAAACCTGTCCTAAATGTCCTATTATTAAGATTCCAGATGGTTTAGGCCACAACATTAGGTACCATCCAAAGAGATGTTTTATCCAACATTCGCTGGTAATGTGGGTGTGTATCCACCTGAGAACCAGTGTCCTCTGCAGTGGACATTCGTCTTTAGTCACAACGTCCACAAGAAGAACAGCCGAGAAGCACAAACCTGTCCTAAATGTCCTATTATTAAGATTCCAGATGGTTTAGGCCACAACATTAGGTACCATCCAAAGAGATGTTTTATCCAACATTCCCTGGTAATGTGGGTGTGTATCCACCTGAGAACCAGTGTCCTCTGCAGTGGACATTCGTCTTTAGTCACAACGTCCACAAGAAGAACAGCCGAGAAGCACAAACCTGTCCTAAATGTCCTATTATTAAGATTCCAGATGGTTTAGGCCACAACATTAGGTACCCTCCAAAGAGATGTTTTATCCAACATTCCCTGGTAATGTGGGTGTGTATCCACCTGAGAACCAGTGTCCTCTGCAGTGGACATTCGTCTTTAGTCACAGCGTCCACAAGAAGAACAGCCGAGAAGCACAAACCTGTCCTAAATGTCCTATTATTAAGATTCCAGATGGTTTAGGCCACAACATTAGGTACCCTCCAAAGAGATGTTTTATCCAACATTCCCTGGTAATGTGGGTGTGTATCCACCTGAGAACCAGTGTCCTCTACAGTGGACATTCGTCTTTAGTCACAACGTCCACAAGAAGAACAGCCGAGAAGCACAAACCTGTCCTAAATGTCCTATTATTAAGATTCCAGATGGTTTAGGCCACAACATTAAGTACCATCCAAAGAGATGTTTTATCCAACATTCCCTGGTAATGTGGGTGTGTATCCACCTGAGAACCAGTGTCCTCTGCAGTGGACATTCGTCTTTAGTCACAGCGTCCACAAGAAGAACAGCCGAGAAGCACAAACCTGTCCTAAATGTCCTATTATTAAGATTCCAGATGGTTTAGGCCACAACATTAGGTACCCTCCAAAGAGATGTTTTATCCAACATTCCCTGGTAATGTGGGTGTGTATCCACCTGAGAACCAGTGTCCTCTGCAGTGGACATTCGTCTTTAGTCACAACGTCCACAAGAAGAACAGCCGAGAAGCACAAACCTGTCCTAAATGTCCTATTATTAAGATTCCAGATGGTTTAGGCCACAACATTAGGTACCCTCCAAGGAGATGTTTTATCCAACATTCCCTGGTAATGTGGGTGTGTATCCACCTGAGAACCAGTGTCCTCTGCAGTGGACATTCGTCTTTAGTCACAACGTCCACAAGAAGAACAGCCGAGAAGCACAAACCTGTCCTAAATGTCCTATTATTAAGATTCCAGATGGTTTAGGCCACAACATTAGGTACCCTCCAAAGAGATGTTTTATCCAACATTCCCTGGTAATGTGGGTGTGTATCCACCTGAGAACCAGTGTCCTCTGCAGTGGACATTCGTCTTTAGTCACAACGTCCACAAGAAGAACAGCCGAGAAGCACAAACCTGTCCTAAATGTCCTATTATTAAGATTCCAGATGGTTTAGGCCACAACATTAGGTACCCTCCAAAGAGATGTTTTATCCAACATTCCCTGGTAATGTGGGTGTGTATCCACCTGAGAACCAGTGTCCTCTACAGTGGACATTCGTCTTTAGTCACAACGTCCACAAGAAGAACAGCCGAGAAGCACAAACCTGTCCTAAATGTCCTATTATTAAGATTCCAGATGGTTTAGGCCACAACATTAGGTACCATCCAAAGAGATGTTTTATCCAACATTCCCTGGTAATGTGGGTGTGTAGCCACCTGAGAACCAGTGTCCTCTGCAGTGGACATTCGTCTTTAGTCACAACGTCCACAAGAAGAACAGCCGAGAAGCACAAACCTGTCCTAAATGTCCTATTATTAAGATTCCAGATGGTTTAGGCCACAACATTAGGTACCCTCCAAAGAGATGTTTTATCCAACATTCCCTGGTAATGTGGGTGTGTATCCACCTGAGAACCAGTGTCCTCTGCAGTGGACATTCGTCTTTAGTCACAGCGTCCACAAGAAGAACAGCCGAGAAGCACAAACCTGTCCTAAATGTCCTATTATTAAGATTCCAGATGGTTTAGGCCACAACATTAGGTACCCTCCAAAGAGATGTTTTATCCAACATTCCCTGGTAATGTGGGTGTGTATCCACCTGAGAACCAGTGTCCTCTACAGTGGACATTCGTCTTTAGTCACAACGTCCACAAGAAGAACAGCCGAGAAGCACAAACCTGTCCTAAATGTCCTATTATTAAGATTCCAGATGGTTTAGGCCACAACATTAGGTACCCTCCAAAGAGATGTTTTATCCAACATTCCCTGGTAATGTGGGTGTGTATCCACCTGAGAACCAGTGTCCTCTGCAGTGGACATTCGTCTTTAGTCACAGCGTCCACAAGAAGAACAGCCGAGAAGCACAAACCTGTCCTAAATGTCCTATTATTAAGATTCCAGATGGTTTAGGCCACAACATTAGGTACCCTCCAAAGAGATGTTTTATCCAACATTCCCTGGTAATGTGGGTGTGTATCCACCTGAGAACCAGTGTCCTCTGCAGTGGACATTCGTCTTTAGTCACAACGTCCACAAGAAGAACAGCCGAGAAGCACAAACCTGTCCTAAATGTCCTATTATTAAGATTCCAGATGGTTTAGGCCACAACATTAGGTACCCTCCAAAGAGATGTTTTATCCAACATTCCCTGGTAATGTGGGTGTGTATCCACCTGAGAACCAGTGTCCTCTGCAGTGGACATTCGTCTTTAGTCACAACGTCCACAAGAAGAACAGCCGAGAAGCACAAACCTGTCCTAAATGTCCTAGAATTAGGATTCCAGGTGCTTCAGGCCACAACATTAGGTACATAGGGTACATAAACACCCTCTGGTTCTCAGGAGACATGCTAATGAGCGCCTCCCTTAAGTCCTCCTGCAAATATTTGGCGGGTTAAATGTCAGGCAGTTTATAAATCTCAGCAGTAATATTCTCACATGGAACGTTCCGAAGCCAGCACACACATTTGGAAGGATGCAGTGACATCACCACTGAAGGAAGAACAATGGAGGCTGAGCCTTTCACTGCCTTGCTCGACATGTTGAGGAGCCCAAAGTACACTGGCACCTCCGTTTACAGACTGCATTAATGTCGCTAATAAGTATGGAATAGTGTTGTCCCGATACCAATATTTTAGTACCGGTATCAAAATGTATTTTGATACTTTTCGGTACTTTTCTAAATAAAAAAAATGGCATTATTGTTAAGTTAAAGGCTTACTGAAATTATTTTTTTTATTTAAACGGGGATAGCAGATCTATTCTATGTGTCATACTTGATCATTTCGCGATATTGCCATATTTTTGCTGAAAGGATTTAGTATAGAACAACGACGATAAAGATTGCAACTTTTGGTATCTGATAAAAAAAAGGCTTGCCCCTACCGGAAGTAGCGTGACGTAGTCAGTTGAACATATACGCAAAGTTCCCTATTGTTTACAATGATGGCCGCATGAAGTGAGAGAGATTCGGACCGAGAAAGCGACAATTTCCCCATTAATTTGAGCGAGGATGAAAGATTTGTGGATGAGTAAAGTGCAAGTGAAGGACTAGTGGGGAGTTGAAGCTATTCAGATAGGGAAGATGCTGTGAGAGCCGGGGGTGACCTGATATTCAGCTGGGAATGACTACAACAGTAAATAAACACAAGACATATATATACTCTATTAGCCACAACACAACCAGGCTTATATTTAATATGCCACAAATTAATCCTGCATAAAAACACCTGCGTGTTTGTTATGCTAGCTCCTAGCTCCTCTGCTAGCTCCTAGCTCCATAGAACACGCCAATACAATTCAAACACCTGATCAACACACACAATCACTCAGCCCAAAAGACCGTTCACCTAACCCAAGGTTCATAAAGCTTATATATTTTAAAAAAGTTACGTACACACGCAAAAAAAAGTTGCGCACATACGGTCAAGCGATCAAATGTTTAGAAGCCAAAGCTGCATACTCACAGTAGCACGTCTGCGTCTTTGTCATCCAAATCAAAGTAATCCTGGTAAGAGTCTGTGTTGTCCCAGTTCTCTACAGGCGTCTGTGTATCGAAGTCAAAAGTCCTCCTGGTTAGAGTCTCTGTTATCCGAGTTCTTCCATCTTGACTGCATCTTTCGGGAATGTAAACAAAGAAGCGCCGGCTGTGTACTGTTGTTGCTGACTACGTTCGAAAAATACGTCCATTTCGCACCGACAACTTTCTTCTTTGCTTGCTCAGCTTCCTTCTCCATAATGCAATGAACATAATTGCAACAGATTCACGAACACAGATGTCCAGAATACTGTGGAATTATGAAATGAAAACAGAGCTTTTTCGTATTGGCTTCAATGTGGAAGGCATACCCGTGTTCCCCGGTCTACGTCACGCGCATACGTCATCCTCAGAGGCGTTTCGAACCGGAAGTTTAGCGGCAAATTTAAAATGTCACTTTATAAGTTAACCCGGCCGTATTGGCATGTGTTATAATGTTAAGATTTCATCATTGATATATAAACTATCAGACTGCGTGGTCGGTAGTAGTGGCTTTCAGTAGGCCTTTAAAGTACCAATGATTGTTGCACACACACACTAGGTGTGTTGAAATGTGTCCTCTGCATTTGACCCATCCCCTTGTTCACCCCCTGGGAGGTGAGGGGAGCAGTGAGCAGCAGCGGTGGGCTGTGCCCGGGAATCATTTTTGGTGATTTAACCCCCAATTCCAACCCTTGATGCTGAGTGCCAAGCAGGGTGGCAGGCTCCCATTTTTTTTAGTCTTTGTTATGTTTCGGACGGGGTTTGAACTCACAACCTACCCATCTCAGGGCGGACACTCTAACCAGTGTCTTTATTTGAACAACAAATCTTAGGGTACATGAAACATATGTTTATTATTGTAATTTAGTCCTTAAATAAAATAGTGAACATACTAGACAACTTGTTTTTTAGTAGTAAGTAAACAAACAAAGACTCCTAATTAGTCTGCTGACGTATGCAGTAACATATTGTGTCATTTATACACCTATTATTTTAAGGACAAACTGTAAAAATTTATTTTTAGTCAACTTGTTCATTCACTGTTAATATCTGCTTATTTTTTGTTTTAACATGTTCTATCTACACTTCTGTTAAAATGTAATAATCACTTATTCTTCTCTTCTTTGATACTTTTACATTAGTTTTGGATGATACCACACATTTAGGTGCCGATCCGATACCAAGTAGTTACAGCATCATACATTGATCATATTCAAAGTCCTCATGTGTCCAGGGACATATTTCCTGACTTTATAAACATAACATACATTTTAAACAAAGGAAAAAATATTTTGTGATGATAAAAAATATCGATATAGAGTAATCATATAAGACTTTTAAAGTCATTTTGATAGTAGGCTAAAATAGCTAATATAGACACTTACATCATGTGTTGTCTTCATTATAACGCTTATATAAGACTTTTAAAGTCATTTTGATAGTAGGCTAATATAGCTGATATAGACACTTACATCATGTGTTGTCTTCATTATAACGCTTATATAAGACTTTTAAAGTCATTTTGATAGTAGGCTAATATAGCTGATATAGACACTTACATCATGTGTTGTCTTCATTATAACGCTTATATAAGACTTTTAAAGTCATTTTGATAGTAGGCTAATATAGACACTTACATCATGTGTTGTCTTCATTATAATACTTATATAAGACTTTCAAAGTCATTTTGATAGTAGGCTAATATAGACACTTACATCATGTGTTGCCTTCATTATAACACTTATATAAGACTTTTAAAGTCATTTTGATAGTAGGCTAATATAACTAATATAGACACTTACATCATGTGTTGTCTTCATTATAACACTTATATAAGACTTTTAAAGTCATTTTGATAGTAGGCTAATATAGACACTTACATCATGTGTTGCCTTCATTATAACACTTATATAAGACTTTTAAAGTCATTTTGATAGTAGGCTAATATAGCTAATATAGACACTTACATCATGTGTTGTCTTCATTATAACACTTATATAAGACTTTCAAAGTAATTTTGATAGTAGGCTAATATAGACACTTACATCATGTGTTGTCTTCATTATAACACTTAAATAAGACTTTCAAAGTCATTTTAATAGTAGGCTAATATAGACACTTACATCATGTGTTGTCTTCATTATAACACTTATATAAGACTTTTAAAGTCATTTTGATAGTAGGCTAATATAAACACTTACATCATGTGTTGTCTTCATTATAACACTTATATAAGACTTTTAAAGTCATTTTGATAGTAGGCTAACATAGACACTTACATCATGTGTTGCCTTCATTATAACACTTATATAAGACTTTTAAAGTCATTTTGATAGTAGGCTAATATAGACACTTACATCATGTGTTGCCTTCATTATAACACTTATATAAGACTTTTAAAGTCATTTTGATAGTAGGCTAATATAGACACTTACATCAGGTGTTGCCTTCATTATAACACTTATATAAGACTTTTAAAGTCATTTTGATAGTAGGCTAATATAGACACTTACATCATGTGTTGCCTTCATTATAACACTTATATAAGACTTTTAAAGTCATTTTGATAGTAGGCTAATATAGACACTTACATCATGTGTTCTCTTCATTATAACACTTGTATAAGACTTTTATAGTCATTTTGATAGTAGGCTAATATAGACACTTACATCATGTGTTGTCTTCATTATAACACTTATATAAGACTTTTAAAGTCATTTTGATAGTAGGCTAATATAGCTAATATAGACACTTACATTATGTGTTGTCTTCATTATAACACTTATATAAGACTTTTAAAGTCATTTTGATAGTAGGCTAATATAGACACTTACATCATGTGTTGTCTTCATTATAACACTTATATAAGACTTTTAAAGTCATTTTGATAGTAGGCTAATACAGACACTTACATCAGGTGTTGTCTTCATTATAACACTTGTATAAGACTTTTATAGTCATTTTGATAGTAGGCTAATATAGACACTTACATTATGTGTTGTCTTCATTATAACACTTATATAAGACTTTTAAAGTCATTTTGATAGTAGGCTAATATAGACACTTACATCATGTGTTGTCTTCATTATAACGCTTATATAAGACTTTTAAAGTCATTTTGATAGTAGGCTAATACAGCTGATATAGACACTTACATCATGTGTTGTCTTCATTATAACACTTATATAAGACTTTCAAAGTCATTTTGATAGTAGGCTAATATAGACACTTACATCAGGTGTTGTCTTCATTATAACACTTGTATAAGACTTTTAAAGTCATTTTGATAGTAGGCTAATATAGACACTTACATCATGTGTTGCCTTCATTATAACACTTGTATAAGACTTTTAAAGTCATTTTGATAGTAGGCTAATATAGACACTTACATCATGTGTTGTCTTCATTATAACACTTATATAAGGCTTTTAATTTTTTGCGGCTCCAGACAGTTTTTTGTTTGTTTTATTTTTGGTCCAATATTTGGTCTTTCAACATTGTGGGTTGTCGACCACTACACTATACAAAGGTTTCGCTGCATGAACCCCGATTAAGTTCATAAACGGAGGTTCCACTGTACTTTTATATGTGTTGGACTGAAAGCGGCAGCTCGGGGTTTGACATCTTCCTGAAATGATTAATGAGGCCTCCTTCTATTAATATTCTCATCTTCCATTGAATGAAAGCCCACTCAGCTGCTGGTTGACCATCCCACACCTGACGGGGACATCATGATGGCAGCTCCTGGTCGTTTGTCCCCAGACTTCCCTCGCCGTTTATCATCTCGCTCCATTTACCAAGGGGGATGGTGCGGACCGCCATGACGGATGCCTTTTCTGCGCGTTTGTTTTCCATTTTCTCATCTCTCCCTCCGAGGCTTGTCAGCCAGCCACGATCAATACATGCTGGTGTTGTGCCACCATGTTGGATTCAGTCTCACGCACATCCACGACGTTATCACTCAGGGGGGTGAATCTTTGGCCAGCTAATGACTCTATAAACTGCTTATAAAGGTTGTGTTCACACTGCAGGGTCAGATGTCCAATTTGGATTTTGTGTCAAATCCGCATTTTTCGGACTATAAAGCGCACCTAAAATCCTTTCATTTTCTCAAAACTGGACAGTGCGCCTTATAACCAGCCTGGTGCGCCTAATGGACGGAATAAGTCTGGTTGTGCTTACCGACCTCGAAGCTATTTTATTTGGTACATGGTGTAAAGATTAGTGTGACCACCAGACACACATAAGAGATACGTGTAGACCGCAATATGATGGAAGTCACACATAAGAGATACGTGTAGAGTGCAAAATGATGGCAATAGGGTTTTACGGTGTACAATTATTAGTATAGTATCGCGATACTAATGAATCATATTCAGTACTATACCGCCTCTGAAAAGTACCGGTCTACCATCTCCCCTAATATAGACACTTACATCATGTGTTGTCTTCATTATAACACTTTTATAAGACTTTTAAAGTAATTTTTATAGTAGGCTAATATAGACACTTACATCATGTGTTGTCTTCATTATAACACTTTTATAAGACTTTTAAAGTCATTTTGATAGTAGGCTAATATAGGCACTTACATCATGAATTGTCTTCATTATAACACTTTTATAAGACTTTTAAAGTCATTTTTATAGTAGGCTAATATAGACACTTACATCATGTGTTGTCTTCATTATAACACTTGTATAAGACTTTTAAAGTCATTTTTATAGTAGGCTAATATAGACACTTACATCATGTGTTGTCTTCATTATAACACTTGTATAAGACTTTTAAAGTAATTTTTATAGTAGGCTAATATAGACACTTACATCATGAATTGTCTTCATTATAACACTTTTATAAGACTTTTAAAGTAATTTTTATAGTAGGCTAATATAGACACTTACATCATGAATTGTCTTCATTATAACACTTTTATAAGACTTTTAAAGTCATTTTTATAGTAGGCTAATATAGACACTTACATCATGTGTTGTCTTCATTATAACACTTGTATAAGACTTTTAAAGTCATTTTTATAGTAGGCTAATATAGACACTTACATCATGAATTGTCTTCATTATAACACTTTTATAAGACTTTTAAAGTAATTTTTATAGTAGGCTAATATAGACACTTACATCATGAATTGTCTTCATTATAACACTTTTATAAGACTTTTAAAGTCATTTTTATAGTAGGCTAATATAGACACTTACATCATGTGTTGTCTTCATTATAACACTTATATAAGACTTTAAAAATAATTTTTATAGTAGGCTAATATAGCTAATATAGACACTTGCATCATGTGTTGTCTTCATTATAACACTTATATAAGACTTTTAAATAATTTTTATAGTAGGCTAATATAGCTAATATAGACACTTACATCATGTGTTGTCTTCATTATAACACTTATATAAGACTTTTAAAGTCATTTTGATAGTAGGCTAATATAGCTATTATAGACACTTACATCATGTGTTGTCTTCATTGTAACACTTTTATAAGACTTTTAAAGTCATTTTTATAGTAGGCTAATATAGACACTTACATCATGTGTTGTCTTCATTATAACACTTATATAAGACTTTTAAAATATTTTTTATAGTAGGCTAATATATCTAATATAGACACTTACATCATGTGTTGTCTTCATTATAACACTTATATAAGACTTTTAAAATAATTTTTATAGTAGGCTAATATAGCTAATATAGACACTTACATCATGTGTTGTCTTCATTATAACACTTATATAAGACTTTTAAAGTCATTTTGATAGTAGGCTAATATAGACACTTACATCATGTGTTGTCTTCATTATAACACTTATATAAGACTTTTAAAGTCATTTTGATAGTAGGCTAATATAGACACTTACATCATGAATTGTCTTCATTATAACTCTTTTATAAGACTTTTAAAGTCATTTTGATAGTAGGATAATATAGACAGTTACATCATGAATTGTCTTCATTATAACACTTTTATAAGACTTTTAAAGTCATTTTGATAGTAGGCTAATATAGACACTTACATCATGAATTGTCTTCATTATAACACTTTTATAAGACTTTTAAAGTCATTTTGATAGTAGGCTAATATAGACACTTACATCATGAATTGTCTTCATTATAACACTTTTATAAGACTTTTAAAGTAATTTTTATAGTAGGCTAATATAGACACTTACATCATGAATTGTCTTCATTATAACACTTTTATAAGACTTTTAAAGTCATTTTTATAGTAGGCTAATATAGACACTTACATCATGTGTTGTCTTCATTATAACACTTTTATAAGACTTTTAAAGTCATTTTGATAGTAGGCTAATATAGACACTTACATCATGAATTGTCTTCATTATAACACTTTTATAAGACTTTTAAAGTAATTTTTATAGTAGGCTAATATAGACACTTACATCATGAATTGTCTTCATTATAACACTTTTATAAGACTTTTAAAGTCATTTTTATAGTAGGCTAATATAGACACTTACATCATGTGTTGTCTTCATTATAACACTTGTATAAGACTTTTAAAGTCATTTTTATTGTAGGCTAATATAGACACTTACATCATGAATTGTCTTCATTATAACACTTTTATAAGACTTTTAAAGTAATTTTTATAGTAGGCTAATATAGACACTTACATCATGAATTGTCTTCATTATAACACTTTTATAAGACTTTTAAAGTCATTTTTATAGTAGGCTAATATAGACACTTACATCATGTGTTGTCTTCATTATAACACTTGTATAAGACTTTTAAAGTCATTTTTATTGTAGGCTAATATAGACACTTACATCATGAATTGTCTTCATTATAACACTTTTATAAGACTTTTAAAGTAATTTTTATAGTAGGCTAATATAGACACTTACATCATGAATTGTCTTCATTATAACACTTTTATAAGACTTTTAAAGTAATTTTTATAGTAGGCTAATATAGACACTTACATCATGAATTGTCTTCATTACAACACTTTTATAAGACTTTTAAAGTCATTTTGATAGTAGGCTAATATAGACACTTACATCATGTGTTGTCTTCATTATAACACTTATACAAGACTTTTAAAGTCATTTTGATAGTAGGCTAATATAGCTAATATAGACACTTACATCATGTGTTGTCTTCATTATAACACTTATATAAGACTTTTAAAATAATTTTTATAGTAGGCTAATATAGCTAATATAGACACTTACATCATGTGTTGTCTTAATTATAACACTTATACAAGACTTTTAAAGTCATTTTGATAGTAGGCTAATATAGCTAATATAGACACTTACATCATGTGTTGTCTTCATTGTAACACTTATATAAGACTTTTAAAGTCATTTTGATAGTAGGCTAATATAACTAATATAGACACTTACATCATGAATTGTCTTCATTATAACACTTATATAAGACTTTTAATTGTTTGCGGCTCCAGTTTTGTGTATATTTGGTCCAATATGGCTCTTAACAGCATATACTGGGTTGTCGACCCCTGGCCTACACCAACAACCCATCCAGCTAATTTATGCCCAACATTTTCCATTTGGGGTCCTAATGTAAAAATGTAATGCATGTTTAAATAGTGGGAAGGTGATAACTGCCTAATTGAGTCCATGACAAAAGCCTGGCCACCTTTAATCCCCCCCCCCTCCCGAATAAGGAATGGCTGCAATCACCGTGAAGCTCCAAAGCATCAAAGTAATTAATCAGCGTCACGCTTGCACGGACATGACAGTCATGCTCATCACGCTTCATTCCAACTTACCTGGTTACGTCCTCTAAGCTCAGGTACACCACACGCCATGACAGCTGCATTTAAATCCTGCTTCTTAGTGCTGCTATACCCTAATATTTCTCTCACGTCTGCTCCACTTTTGAGTTGCCAAGTCACCGCCATTTTCCCCCTCTGAAGTACTTCTGATTCTGGGTCTGATGATCCCTCTGACCCATGCCTGGCGAGGCCAGCCCACCTTGTGCATGACCCATTTCACTGAGAGGTAGCTTTTGAAAGCAACGTGCTTCGCTACACGTCTTGAAATGAAGCTCGGGGGCTCTGTCAACTATCTGTCTGTTGCAAACATGGCAGCTGTAATCAGTAGAGATGTCCGATAATGGCTTTTTTTGCCGATATTGTCAATAAATAAGTAGATATTAACAGTGAATGAGCAAGTAGATTAATAATCACTTTTTACAGTTTGTCCCTCATAATGTAGACCAGTGGTTCTTAACCTTGTTGGAGGTACCGAACCCCACCAGTTTCATATGCACATTCACCGAACCTGAACCGTAATCATAAAATGATGTTATCGGCCGATAAATGCTTTAAAATGTAATATCGGGAATCGGGTGAAAAATGTGGAAAGTAGAGTGCGCCAAAATCTGGAGAAGAAGAAGAATTGTTTTAATCGGTTGAAAAATGTGGAAATTTGAAAAATGGCCTATTCATTTTGAATAGGAAAAATGTCCCGGAAAACCTGGAATTCTGGGAAATCTGTCGATTTTTGGAATTAGTCAAGGGAAAGCCTGTTTGAAGTCTGAAGTTGGAATGGTTTGAATCTGGTGAAAATTGTGGAAATGGTGGAAGTTTGAAAAATGGCCAATTCATTTTGAATGGGAAAAATGTCCCGGAAAATATGGAATTCTTGTAAATCTGGGAATTTTTGGAATTTGTCAATGGAAAGCCCGTTTGAAGTCTGAAGTTGGAATGGTTTGAATCGGGTGAAAAATGTGGAAATGGTGGAAGTTTGAAAAAGGGCCAATTCATTTTGAATGGGAAAAATGTCCCGGAAAATATGGAATTCTTGTAAATCTGGGAATTTTTGGAATTTGTCAATGGAAAGCCCGTTTGAAGCTGGAACGGTTATAATCGGGTGAAAAATGTGGAAGGTAGAATGCGCCAAAATCTGGAGAAGAAGAAGGAGGAGAAGAATTGTTTGAATCGGTTGAAAAATGTGGACATTTGAAAAATGGCCAATTCATTTTGAATGGGAAAAATGTCCCGGAAAATATGGAATTCTTGTAAATCTGGGAATTTTTGGAATTTGTCAATGGAAAGCCCGTTTGAAGTCTGAAGTTGGAATGGTTTGAATCGGGTGAAAAATGTGGAAATGGTGGAAGTTTGAAAAAGGGCCAATTCATTTTGAATGGGAAAAATGTCCCGGAAAATATGGAATTCTTGTAAATCTGGGAATTTTTGGAATTTGTCAATGGAAAGCCCGTTTGAAGCTGGAACGGTTATAATCGGGTGAAAAATGTGGAAGGTAGAATGCGCCAAAATCTGGAGAAGAAGAAGGAGGAGAAGAATTGTTTGAATCGGTTGAAAAATGTGGACATTTGAAAAATGGCCAATTCATTTTGAATGGGAAAAATGTCCCGGAAAATATGGAATTCTTGTAAATCTGGGAATTTTTGGAATTTGTCAATGGAAAGCCCGTTTGAAGTCTGAAGTTGGAATGGTTTGAATCGGGTGAAAAATGTGGAAATGGTGGAAGTTTGAAAAAGGGCCAATTCATTTTGAATGGGAAAAATGTCCCGGAAAATATGGAATTCTTGTAAATCTGGGAATTTTTGGAATTTGTCAATGGAAAGCCCGTTTGAAGCTGGAACGGTTATAATCGGGTGAAAAATGTGGAAGGTAGAATGCGCCAAAATCTGGAGAAGAAGAAGGAGGAGAAGAATTGTTTGAATCGGTTGAAAAATGTGGACATTTGAAAAATGGCCAATTCATTTTGAATGGGAAAAATATCCCGGAAAATATGGAATTCTTGTAAATCTGGGAATTTTTGGAATTTGTCAATGGAAAGCCCGTTTGAAGTCTGAAGTTGGAATGGTTTGAATCGGGGGGAAAATGTGGAAATGGTGGAAGTTTGAAAAAGGGCCAATTCATTTTGAATGGGAAAAATGTCCCGGAAAATATGTAATTCTTGTAAATCTGGGAATTTTTGGAATTTGTCAATGGAAAGCCCGTTTGAAGTCTGAAGTTGGAATGGTTTGAATCGGGTGAAAAATGTGGAAATGGTGGAAGTTTGAAAAAGGGCCAATTCATTTTGAATGGGAAAAATGTCCCGGAAAATATGGAATTCTTGTAAATCTGGGAATTTTTGGAATTTGTCAATGGAAAGCCCGTTTGAAGCTGGAACGGTTATAATCGGGTGAAAAATGTGGAAGGTAGAATGCGCCAAAATCTGGAGAAGAAGAAGGAGGAGAAGAATTGTTTGAATCGGTTGAAAAATGTGGACATTTGAAAAATGGCCAATTCATTTTGAATGGGAAAAATGTCCCGGAAAATATGGAATTCTTGTAAATCTGGGAATTTTTGGAATTTGTCAATGGAAAGCCCGTTTGAAGTCTGAAGTTGGAATGGTTTGAATCGGGTGAAAAATGTGGAAATGGTGGAAGTTTGAAAAATGGCCAATTCATTTTGAATGGGAAAAATGTCCCGGAAAATATGGAATTCTTGTAAATCTGGGAATTTTTGGAATTTGTCAATGGAAAGCCCGTTTGAAGCTGGAACGGTTATAATCGGGTGAAAAATGTGGAAGGTAGAATGCGCCAAAATCTGGAGAAGAAGAAGGAGGAGAAGAATTGTTTGAATCGGTTGAAAAATGTGGACATTTGAAAAATGGCCAATTCATTTTGAATGGGAAAAATGTCCCGGAAAATATGGAATTCTTGTAAATCTGGGAATTTTTGGAATTTGTCAATGGAAAGCCCGTTTGAAGTCTGAAGTTGGAATGGTTTGAATCGGGTGAAAAATGTGGAAATGGTGGAAGTTTGAAAAAGGGCCAATTCATTTTGAATGGGAAAAATGTCCCGGAAAATATGGAATTCTTGTAAATCTGGGAATTTTTGGAATTTGTCAATGGAAAGCCCGTTTGAAGCTGGAACGGTTATAATCGGGTGAAAAATGTGGAAGGTAGAATGTGCCAAAATCTGGAGAAGAAGAAGGAGGAGAAGAATTGTTTGAATCGGTTGAAAAATGTGGACATTTGAAAAATGGCCAATTCATTTTGAATGGGAAAATTGTCCCGGAAAATATGGAATTCTTGTAAATCTGGGAATTTTTGGAATTTGTCAATGGAAAGCCCGTTTGAATTCTGAAGTTGGAATGGTTTGAATCGGGTGAAAAATGTGGAAATGGTGGAAGTTTGAAAAAGGGCCAATTCATTTTGAATGGGAAAAATGTCCCGGAAAATATAGAATTCTTGTAAATCTGGGAATTTTTGGAATTTGTCAATGGAAAGCCCGTTTGAAGTCTGAAGTTGGAATGGTTTGAATCGGGTGAAAAATGTGGAAATGGTGGAAGTTTGAAAAAGGGCCAATTCATTTTGAATGGGAAAAATGTCCCGGAAAATATGGAATTCTTGTAAATCTGGGAATTTTTGGAATTTGTCAATGGAAAGCCCGTTTGAAGCTGGAACGGTTATAATCGGGTGAAAAATGTGGAAGGTAGAATGCGCCAAAATCTGGAGAAGAAGAAGGAGGAGAAGAATTTTTTGAATCGGTTGAAAAATGTGGACATTTGAAAAATGGCCAATTCATTTTGAATGGGAAAAATGTCCCGGAAAATATGGAATTCTTGTAAATCTGGGAATTTTTGGAATTTGTCAATGGAAAGCCCGTTTGAAGTCTGAAGTTGGAATGGTTTGAATCGGGTGAAAAATGTGGAAATGGTGGAAGTTTGAAAAAGGGCCAATTCATTTTGAATGGGAAAAATGTCCCGGAAAACCTGGAATTTGGGGAAATCTGGGAATTTTTGAAATTAGTCAGTGGAAAGCCCGTGATTCCCGAATAGGTTGAACAGTTTGAAGTTGGAACAATTTGAATCGGATGATAAAGGTGGAAGGTAGAGCGCGCCAAAATCTGGAGAAGAAGAAGGAGAAGAACAATTGTTTTGAATCGGTTGAAAAATGTGGAAATGGTGGAAGTTTGAAAAAGGGCCAATTCATTTTGAATGGGAAAAATGTCCCGGAAAATCTGGAATTCTGGGGATTTTTGGAATTTGTCAATGGAAAGCCCGTTTGAAGCTGGAACGGTTATAATCGGGTGAAAAATGTGGAAGGTAGAATGCGCCAAAATCTGGAGAAGAAGAAGGAGGAGAAGAATTGTTTGAATCGGTTGAAAAATGTGGACATTTGAAAAATGGCCAATTCATTTTGAATGGGAAAAATGTCCCGGAAAATATGGAATTCTTGTAAATCTGGGAATTTTTGGAATTTGTCAATGGAAAGCCCGTTTGAAGTCTGAAGTTGGAATGGTTTGAATCGGGTGAAAAATGTGGAATAGGTGGAAGTTTGAAAAAGGGCCAATTCATTTTGAATGGTAAAAATGTCCCGGAAAACCTGGAATTTGGGGAAATCTGGGAATTTTTGAAATTAGTCAGTGGAAAGCCTGTGATTCCCGAATAGGTTGAACAGTTTGAAGTTGGAACAATTTGAATCGGATGATAAAGGTGGAAGGTAGAGCGCGCCAAAATCAGGAGAAGAAGAATTGTTTAATCGGTTGAAAAATGTGGAAATAGTGGAAATTTGAAAAAGGGCCAATTAAATTTGAATGGGAAAAATGTCCCGGAAAACCAGGAATTCTGGGAAATCTGGGGATTATTGGAATTAGTCAAAGGAAAGCCTGTTTGAAGTTGGAAGTTGGAATGGTTTGAATCGATTGAAAAATGTGGAAATGGTGGAAGTTTGAAAAATGGCCAAATCATTTTGAATGGGAAAAATGTCCCGGAAAACCTGGAAGCCCGTTTGAAGTCTGAAGTTGGAACAGTTTGAATCGGGGGGGTGGAAATGTGGAAAGTAGAGCGGTTGAAAAATGTGGAAATGGTGGAAGTTTGAAAAAGGGCCAATTCATTTTGAATGGGAAAAATGTCCCGGAAAATATGGAATTCTGGGGATTTTTGGAATTTGTCAATGGAAAGCCCGCTTGAAGTTTGAAGTTAGAACGGTTTGAATCGGGTGAAAAATGTGGAAGGTAGAGCGCGCCAAATCTGGAGAAGAAGAAGAATTGTTTGAACCGGTTAAAAAATGTGGAAATTTGAAAAATGACCAATTCATTTTGAATGGGAAAAATGTCCCGGAAAACCTGCAATTCTGGGAAATCTGGGGATTTTTGAAATTAGTCAAGGGAAAGCCCGTTTGAAGTCTGAAGTTGGAACGGTTTGAATCGTGTGAAAAATGTGGAAATGGTGGAAGTTTGAAAAAGGGCCAATTCATTTTGAATGGGAAAAATGTCCCGGAAAGCCTGGAATTCTGGGAAATCTGGGGATTTTTGAAATTAGTCAAGGGAAAGCCCGTTTGAAGTCTGAAGTTGGAATGGTTTGAATCGGGTGAAAAATGTGGAAATAGTGGAAGTTTGAAAAAGGGCTAATTCATTTTGAATGGGAAAAATGTCCCGGAAAACCTGGAATTCTGGGAAATCTGGGCATTTTTGGAATTTTTCAATGGAAAGACTGTTTGAAGTTTGAAGTTGGAACGGTTTGAATCGGGTGAAAAATGTGTAAGGTAAAGCGTGCCACAATCTGGAGAAGAAGAATTGTTTTGAATTGTTTGAAAAATGTGGAAATGGTGGAAGTTTGAAAAATGGTCAATTCATTTTGAATGGGAAAAATGTCCCGGAATACCTGGAATTCTAGGAAATCTGGGAATTTTGGGAATTTGTCAATGGAAAGTCCGTTTGAAGTTGGAACGGTTTGAATCGGGGGGGGGGGGTGGAAATGTGGAAAGTAGAGCGCGCCAAAATCTGGAGACGAAGAAGGAGAAGAAGAGTTGTTCTAATCGGTTGAAAAATGTGGAAATGGTGGAAATTTGAAAAAGGGCCAATTCATTTTGAATGGGAAAAATGTCCCGGAAAACCTGGAATCCTTGGAAATCTGGGGATTTTTGGAATTAGTCAAGGGAAAGCCTGTGTGAAGTCTGAAGTTGTAATGGTTTGAAACAGGTGAAAAATGTGGAAATGGTGGAAGTTTGAAAAAGGCCAATTCATTTTGAATGGGGAAAAATGTCCCGGAAAACCTGGAATTCTTGGAAATCTGGGGTTTTTTGGAATTTGTCAATGGAAAGCCCGTTTGAAGTTTGAAGTTGGAACGGTTTGAATCGGGTGAAAAATGTGGAAGGTAGAACACGCCAAAATCGGGAGAAGAAGAATTGTTTGAATCGGTTGAAAAATGTGGAAATTTGAAAAATGGTCAATTAATTTTGAATGGGAAAAATGTCCTGGAAAACCTGGAAATCTGGGGATTTTTGAAATTAGTCAAGGGAAAGCCCGTTTGAAGTCTGAAGTTGGAACGGTTTGAATCGGTAGAAAAATGTGGAAATGGTGGAAGTTTGAAAAAGGGCCAATTCATTTTGAATGGGAATAATGTCCCGGAAAACCTGGAATTCTGGGAAATCTGGGGATTTTTGGAATTAGTCAAGGGAAAGCCCGCAGTTCCCGAAAAAGCTGAACAGTTTGAAGTTGGAACAATTTGAATCGGGTGAAAAATGTGGAAGGTAGAGCGTGCCAAAATCTGGAGAAGAAGAATTGTTTTGAATTGTTTGAAAAATGTGGAAATGGTGGAAGTTTGAAAAATGGTCAATTCATTTTGAATGGGAAAAATGTCCCGGAATACCTGGAATTCTAGGAAATCTGGGAATTTTGGGAATTTGTCAATGGAAAGTCCGTTTGAAGTTGGAACGGTTTGAATCGGGGGCGGGGGGGGCGGAAATGCGGAAAGTAGAGCGCGCCAAAATCTGGAGACGAAGAAGGAGAAGAAAAGTTGTTCTAATCGGTTGAAAAATGTGGAAATGGTGGAAATTCGAAAAAGGGCCAATTCATTTTGAATGGGAAAAATGTCCCGGAAAACCTGGAATTCTTGGAAATCTGGGGATTTTTGGAATTAGTCAAGGGAAAGCCCGTGTGAAGTCTGAAGTTGTAATGGTTTGAAACGGGTGAAAAATGTGGAAATGGTGGAAGTTTGAAAAAGGCCAATTCATTTTGAATGGGGAAAAATGTCCCGGAAAACCTGGAATTCTTGGAAATCTGGGGTTTTTTGGAATTTGTCAATGGAAAGCCCGTTTGAAGTTTGAAGTTGGAACGGTTTGAATCGGGTGAAAAATGTGGAAGGTAGAACACGCCAAAATCGGGAGAACAAGAATTGTTTGAATCGGTTGAAAAATGTGGAAATTTGAAAAATGGTCAATTAATTTTGAATGGGAAAAATGTCCTGGAAAACCTGGAAATCTGGGGATTTTTGAAATTAGTCAAGGGAAAGCCTGTTTGAAGTCTGAAGTTGGAACGGTTTGTATCGGTAGAAAAACGTGGAAATGGTGGAAGTTTGAAGAATGGCCAATTCATTTTGAATGGGAATAATGTCCCGGAAAACCTGGAATTCTGGGAAATCTGGGGATTTTTGGAATTAGTCAAGGGAAAGCCCGCAATTCCCGAAAAAGCTGAACAGTTTGAAGTTGGAACAATTTGAATCGGGTGAAAAATGTGGAAGGTAGAGCGTGCCAAAATCTGGAGAAGAAGAATTGTTTTGAATTGTTTGAAAAATGTGGAAATGGTGGAAGTTTGAAAAATGGTCAATTCATTTTGAATGGGAAAAATGTCCCGGAATACCTGGAATTCTAGGAAATCTGGGAATTTGGGGAATTTGTCAATGGAAAGTCCGTTTGAAGTTGGAACGGTTTGTATCGGGGGGGGGGTGGAAATGTGGAAAGTAGAGCGCGCCAAAATCTGGAGACGAAGAAGGAGAAGAAAAGTTGTTCTAATCGGTTGAAAAATGTGGAAATGGTGGAAATTCGAAAAAGGGCCAATTCATTTTGAATGGGAAAAATGTCCCGGAAAACCTCGAATTCTTGGAAATCTGGGGATTTTTGGAATTAGTCAAGGGAAAGCCCGTGTGAAGTCTGAAGTTGTAATGGTTTGAAACGGGTGAAAAATGTGGAAATGGTGGAAGTTTGAAAAAGGCCAATTCATTTTGAATGGGGAAAAATGTCCCGGAAAACCTGGAATTCTTGGAAATCTGGGGTTTTTTGGAATTTGTCAATGGAAAGCCCGTTTGAAGTTTGAAGTTGGAACGGTTTGAATCGGGTGAAAAATGTGGAAGGTAGAAGAAGAATTGTTTGAATCGGTTGAAAAATGTGGAAATTTGAAAAATGGTCAATTAATTTTGAATGGGAAAAATGTCCTGGAAAACCTGGAAATCTGGGGATTTTTGAAATTAGTCAAGGGAAAGCCCGTTTGAAGTCTGAAGTTGGAATGGTTTGAATCGGGTGAAAAATGTGGAAATAGTGGAAGTTTGAAAAAGGGCTAATTCATTTTGAATGGGAAAAATGTCCCGGAAAACCTGGAATTCTGGGAAATCTGGGGATTTTTGGAATTAGTCAAGGGAAAGCCCGCAATTCCCGAAAAAGCTGAACAGTTTGAAGTTGGAACAATTTGAATCGGGTGAAAAATGTGGAAGGTAGAGCGTGCCAAAATCTGGAGAAGAAGAATAAATAGGTGACTTTTGGTGTAAAAAAAAAAGCACAACATAAAACAGTTATTTTTCAGCTCCAGCTTCTTTTTCACGTCTTAAAATGAGATTTTCTCAACACTTTCAATCAGCTTATCAAACTGAGAGTGTGTTATTATTTTGTGTGTCAGGTCAATAAGATCCAGACCAGTTTTCCCTCTTCTCAGACAGCCCATGATTAATCCTCGCCACCTTACAGTGAAAGACGCGTCGGTATCGATCGGAAAGTCCGTGTTGGAAGAAACGCCGCCGAGATCTTCAAGGCCCAATCTCAGTCCTTATCTCTTTGGGCTCGGGGGGGATTTAACAGGTCATGTGATGTTGTTGGTGCCGTGTTTACACCGACAACAAGCCCGCTGCTCAATTATTCATGGCTGTGGAAGGCAAGCACGTTCAAGAAAACACAAGTCTTTCACCAGACCCGTCATTTGGAAAGTCAGTCAAGTCAGCGTTTGCCGACTTGTCCGAACTGGATCGTTCTTCCCGAGAAAAAAAACTTTTGATCACTTTTAAAGATAGCTTTAGAACGTGCAATATACCTAAAACATGTACTGTGTACACAACCCAAAAAGCAGTGAAGTTGATTGATCTGATCACTAAGTGTAAAACCATCTGCTAAGTTCAGGAGCATAATCTACCTTTATACAAGAGATCCACCCATTATATAGCATTTTGACGTATATCAGTATTAGCCTCGTTTTATCAGTGTCTGCCTTTTTTTATGCCCTACAGCAGCAGATACAGTATCTACAAATAGGATACCAGGAAGTTGTATTAAAAAATAATAAATACTGAAGTAGATGGCAGTAAACACTGCTCAAACACTGAAATGCTGAATGTAGTATGAACATTACAATAGTTTGAATGTTGAAGAGTTTGAATTTCCAGGAAAACTGGAATTTGGTTTGCAACTTTGGAAAGTGTTAGTTTGAATGTCCAGGATGAGTGGAATGTGTTGATGTTGGAATGGTTTGAATAGGTTGAAAAATGTGGGAATTGTGCAACTTGGAAAAATGTCCCATTCATTTCAATGGGAACTTCCTGGAAATGTGGGAATTTTGGGACAAGTGAGATTTTTTTGAAAATGATTAGGAGCATGAATGTCCTGAGTAAGTTGAATTGGTTGGTGTTGGAATTGTTTAAATCGTTTAAGAAATGTTGAAGTAGTAACAGTTTTATAATTTAAAAATAGTATTACGGTATTTCGGGAAAACCGGGAATTTTTCAAGTTCTTAAACCAACTTGGTTTTTTGTCCTGATTCAGAGGAATGTTTTGACAGTGGAATGGTTGAAATGGGTTGAAAAATGTGAAAGGAGCCATCGCACTGAAAAAGGTTGGAAATAAGGTTAGAAAAAACCCAGGAATTCCTGGAAATTTTTTGAACGTGGAAAAATGGTTGTTTGAATTTCCAGGTTGAATTGAATGTGTTGAAGGTGTAATGGTTTGAATTGGTTGAAAAATGTGGGAATTGTGGAAGTTTAAAAAAATGGATAATTCATTTTAAATGTCTCTAAAAACTGGGAATTCTAGGAAATCCGGGAATTTGTTTATAATTATTGAAGAAAAGCCCACAAATTTTGAATTTTTTGAAGTTGGAACGGTTTGAATCGGATAGAAAATGTGGGAGTTGTGAAACTTTGAAAAATGTCCCATTTTTTTCAATGGGAATTTCACAGAAATTTCGGGAAAAGAGGGAATTTTTGGGAAAATGGTAAGAACAGTGTGAATGTTCTGAATGAGTTTTGAATGGTTGTTGTTGGGATTTTTCAAATCGGTTGAGAAATGTTGAAGGAGTAACATTTTTAATTGAGAAATGGTATTACGGAATTCCTGGAATTTGGGGAAAACTGGGATTTTTTGTTGTTGTCCTGATTAAGAGGAATGTTTTGACAGTGGAACGGTTGAAATGGGTTGACAAATGTGAAAGGAGTCATCGCACTGAAAAAGGTTGGAAATAAGGTTTGAAAAAACCCAGGAATTCCTGGAAATTTGTTGAACGTGGAAAAATGGTTGTTTGAATTTCCAGGATGAATTGAATGTGTTAAAGGTGTAATGGTTTGAGTTGGTTGAAAAATGTGGGAAATGTTTTGTTTAAAAAAATGCATAATTAATTTTTGAATGTCTCTAAAAACTGGGAATTCTAGGAAATCCGGGAATTTGTTTATAATTATTGAAGAAGAGCACACAAATCTTGAATTTTTTGAAGTTGGAACGGTTTGAATCGGATTAAAAAAAAAGTGGGAGTTGTGGAACTTTGAAAAATGTCCCATTCTTTTCAATGGGAATTTCATGGAAATTCCGGGAAAAGGGGGAATTTTTTTGAAAATGCTAAAAACAATGTGAATGTTCTGAATGAGTTTTGAATGGTTGTTGTTGGAATTTTTCAAATCGGTCGAGAAATGTTGAAGGAATAACATTTTTAATTGAGAAATGGTATTACGGAATTCCTGGAATTTGGGGGAAAAAATGTGGTCCTGATTAAGAGGAATGTTTTGACAGTGGAACGGTTGAAATGGGTTGGAAAATGTGAAAGGAGTCATCGCACTCTCTAAAAACTGGGAATTCTAGGAAATCCGGGAATTTGTTTGTAATAATTGAAGAAGAGCACACAAATCTTGAATTTTTTGAAGTTGGAACGGTTTGAATCGGATAAAAAATGTGGGAGTTGTGGAACTTTGGAAATTGTCCCATTCTTTTCAATGGGAATTTCATGGAAATTTCGGGAAAAGGGGGATTTTTTTGGAAAATGCTAAAAAAAAAGAAGTGAATGTTCAGAATGAGTTTTGAATGGTTGTTGTTGGAATTTTTCAAATCGGTCGAGAAATGTTGAAGGAGTAAAATTTTTCATTGAGAAATGGTATTACGGAATTCATGGAATTTGGGGAAAACTGGGAATTTTTTTTTTGACCTCATTAAGGGGAATGTTTTGACAGTGGAACGGTTGAAATGGGTTGAAAAATGTGAAAGGAGTCATCGCACTGAAAAAGGTTGAAAATAAGGTTAGAAAAAACCCAGGATTTCCTGGAAATTTGTTGAATGTGGAAAAATGGTTGTTTGAATTTCCAGGATGAATTGAATGTGTTGAAGGTGTAATGGTTTGAGTTGGTTGAAAAATGTGGGAATTTTTTTGTTTAAAAAAATGCATAATTAATTTTTGAATGTCTCTAAAAACTGGGAATTCTAGGAAATCCGGGAATTTGTTTATAATTATTGAAGAAGAGCACACAAATCTTGAATTTTTTGAAGTTGGAACGGTTTGAATCGGATTAAAAAAAAAGTGGGAGTTGTGGAACTTTGAAAAATGTCCCATTCTTTTCAATGGGAATTTCATGGAAATTCCGGGAAAAGAGGGAATTTTTTGGAAAATGCTAAAAACAATGTGAATGTTCTGAATGAGTTTTGAATGGTTGTTGTTGGAATTTTTGAAATCGGTCGAGAAATGTTGAAGGAGTAACATTTTTAATTGAGAAATGGTATTACGGAATTCCTGGAATTTGGGGAAAAAAATGTGGTCCTGATTAAGAGGAATGTTTTGACAGTGGAACGGTTGAAATGGGTTGGAAAATGTGAAAGGAGTCATCGCACTCTCTAAAAACTGGGAATTCTAGGAAATCCGGGAATTTGTTTATAATAATTGAAGAAGAGCACACAAATCTTGAATTTTTTGAAGTTGGAACGGTTTGAATCGGATAAAAAATGTGGGAGTTGTGGAACTTTGGAAATTGTCCCATTCTTTTCAATGGAAATTTCATGGAAATTTCAGGAAAAGGGGGATTTTTTTGGAAAATGCTAAAAAAAAAAAAGAAGTGAATGTTCAGAATGAGTTTTGAATGGTTGTTGTTGGAATTTTTCAAATCGGTCGAGAAATGTTGAAGGAGTAAAATTTTTCATTGAGAAATGGTATTACGGAATTCATGGAATTTGGGGAAAACTGGGAATTTTTTTTTTGACCTCATTAAGGGGAATGTTTTGACAGTGGAACGGTTGAAATGGGTTGAAAAATGTGAAAGGAGTCATCGCACTGAAAAAGGTTGGAAATAAGGTTAGAAAAAACCCAGGATTTCCTGGAAATTTGTTGAATGTGGAAAAATGGTTGTTTGAATTTCCAGGATGAATTGAATGTGTTGAAGGTGTAATGGTTTGAGTTGGTTGAAAAATGTGGGAATTTTTTTGTTTAGAAAAATGCATAATTAATTTTTGAATGTCTCTAAAAACTGGGAATTCTAGGAAATCCGGGAATTTGTTTATAATTATTGAAGAAGAGCACACAAATCTTGAATTTTTTGAAGTTGGAACGGTTTGAATCGGATAAAAAAAAAAGTGGGGGTTGTGGAACTTTGAAAAATGTCCCATTCTTTTCAATGGGAATTTCATGGAAATTCCGGGAAAAGGGGGATTTTTTTGGAAAATGCTATAAAAAAAAGAAGTGAATGTTCAGAATGAGTTTTGAATGGTTGTTGTTGGAATTTTTCAAATCGGTCGAGAAATGTTGAAGGAGTAAAATTTTTCATTGAGAAATGGTATTACGGAATTCATGGAATTTGGGGAAAACTGGGGAAAAAAAATTTTGACCTCATTAAGGGGAATGTTTTGACAGTGGAACGGTTGAAATGGGTTGAAAAATGTGAAAGGAGTCATCGCACTGAAAAAGGTTGGAAATAAGGTTAGAAAAAACCCAGGATTTCCTGGAAATTTGTTGAATGTGGAAAAATGGTTGTTTGAATTTCCAGGACGAATTGAATGTGTTGAAGGTGTAATGGTTTGAGTTGGTTGAAAAATGTGGGAATTTTTTTGTTTAAAAAAATGCATAATTAATTTTTGAATGTCTCTAAAAACTGGGAATTCTAGGAAATCCGGGAATTTGTTTATAATTATTGAAGAAGAGCACACAAATCTTGAATTTTTTGAAGTTGGATTGGTTTGAATCGGATAAAAAAAAAGTGGGAGTTGTGGAACTTTGAAAAATGACCCATTCTTTTCAATGGTAATTTCATGGAAATTCCGGGAAAAGAGGGAATTTTTTGGAAAATGCTAAAAACAATGTGAATGTTCTGAATGAGTTTTGAATGGTTGTTGTTGGAATTTTTGAAATCGCTTGAGAAATGTTGAAGGAGTAACATTTTTAATTGAGAAATGGTATTACGGAATTCCTGGAATTTGGGGAAAACTTGAAAAAAAATGTTGTCCTGATTAAGAGGAATGTTTTGACAGTGGAACGGTTGAAATGGGTTGAAAAATGTGAAAGGAGTCATCGCACTGAAAAAGGCTGGAATTGAGTTTAGAAAAAACCCAGGAATTCCTGGAATTTTGTTGAACGTGGAAAAATGGTTGTTTGAATTTCCAGGCTGAATTGAAGGTGGAATGGTTTGAGTTGGTTGAAAAATGTGGGAATTGTGGAAGTTTTAAAAAATGCATAATTCATTTTTAATGTCTCTAAAAACTGGGAATTCTAGGAAATCCTGGAATTTGTTTATAATTATTGAAGAAGAGCACACAAATCTTGAATTTTTTGAAGTTGGAACAGTTTGAACCAGATAAAAAAAATGTGGGAGTTGTGGAAATTAGAAACATTTCCCATTATTTTAAATGGGAATTTCATGGACAATGCTAAAAAAATAGAATTTTCTGAATGAGTTTTGAATGGTTGTTGTTGGAATTTTTCAAATCGGTTGAGAAATGTTGAAGGAGTAACATTTTTCATTGAGAAATGGTATTACAGAATTCCTGGAATTTGGGGAAAACTGGGATATTTTTTTTGTCCTGATTAAGAGGAATGTTTTGACGGTGGCACGGTCGAATGTGGGAGGAGTATTTGCCGGAAAAAAGGGTGAAAATAGGGTTCGACAAAACGGGAATTCTGGGAATTCCTGAAATTTTTTTGAACTTGGAAAAATTATAGTTATAATTTCCAGGATGGTGGAATGTGTCGAAGGGGGAATGGTTTGATTCGGTTTGAAAAACGTGGAAATGGTTGAAGTTTGAAAAACGGGCCAATTCATTTTAAACGGGAATAATGTCCCGGAATTCTGTTTTTTTTTCTTTTGACTTTCTTTCTTTTTCTTTTTTTGCCATTGCTCAAAAATAAAAATAATGACAAAAAATCCATGTTATAATGAATTATTTTCAAGGCTCCAATTAGTTCAAATTTTTCACTTTAAAATGTTTTATGTGGTAAATATTGCATATATTGTGTAGTTGCCATATAAAAACAAAGTTTTCTTTGACAAAAGAGCATAAAACAAACAAAATAATAGTTCAAACGTAAAATGGACAGATATATCTGAAGTTGATTTAAGTAATTTAAGTGATGAAAGTAAAAAATTTAAAAAATAATACAAATGTATCACTTTATGAGTGGGGCACCTTTTGGATCCCAAATATATTTAGTGGTATTTTATTTATCTTTTCACTGTGATTACTCAAAAATATGAAATAATTAAAATCAATGGTGTCCTGCATTATTGATCTTTTAGGGCTCTAATTACTAAATACTGCATATTTCAGTTTTACGATAAAAAACAAAGTTGTTTTTGACAGAAAAGCCATAAAACCTTTTTTTTTTTTTTTTTGTTGATATAGAGATTTACTGTATGCGTTAAATAAAAAATAATAATACAAATTAGACTTATTTTTAACATTTTAATAACTGAGACCTTTTATGGTCCCCGGGACCCCGACAGGTAAAATAAATACAAAAAATCCATATATTTTGTTATGGTTTGAAATGAAAAATATCAAAATGGCCCCCACATGCTTTAATTTTTCCATTTGCGGCCCTCAGTGGAAAAAGTTTGGACACCCCTGGTTTACACAGTCACACTTTAGGGGACCTCTGACGGTATGGCATACTTGCCAACCCTCCCGTTTTTAGCGGGAGAATCCCGGTATTCAGCGCCTCTCCCGACAACCTCCCGGCAGAGATTTTCTCCCGATAAACTCCCGGTATTCAGCCGGAGCTGGAGGCCACGCCCCCTCCAGCTCAATGCGGACCTGAGACTGAGTGGGGACAGCCTGTTCTCACGTCCGCTTTCCCACAATATAAACAGCTTGCCTAACGAATTCAAACGAATGGAAACAAGAATTTTAGTTCATCCAGGACAGTTCGAAGGGGAAGGTGTATGTTGCCTGTAAATATGTAGAACAGACTTCTCCATTGAACACGGTGGCCGAAATGATATACTCATCATGAACGGAGAAGTTAAACAGGACAATACTGCCATCTAATGGATAGCCACCGGAACACTGAAATTCAATTATTTATTTTATGTAAATAAAATAAATAAATATATATATATATAGCTAGAATTCACTGAAAGTCAAGTATTTCATACATATATATATATATATAAATATATATATATGAAATATATATGAAATACTCAAGTTGGTGAATTCTAGCTGTAAATAACCACACCCCCCGCCCCCGCCCCCCCCACCTCCCGATATTGGAGGTCTCAAGGTTGGCAAGTATGCGGTATGGGGACAAAAAAAAACAGGTCCCCTAAAGGGAAACCTTTTTAAATGATAGTCAGATCCATTTTTAAGCTTTGGCCCATATTTAATTTGAACTTTTTTTTTTGTTTTTAAATGGTCCTCAATAGTCACGTACAAATGTGTGTGAATTATGCAAAATGATTTCAATTTGGCCCCCCATGAAGCATATTAACTTTTTTTCCCCCAGGGTCCGCAGTAAGAATGATCAGCACATTACTTTATCAATCCAGAGATTTAAAGACGTGTATGAGCTGTCTGGGCAGGGGACATTTTACCAAATTGTTTTTATGCTTACATAACCTGTAGAACGGGTGGTCCCCACAAGTCATGAACAAAAACTTGGTCCCCATTCCAAATGATAACCAGAGTGTGTGTGTGTGCGTGCATGTGTGTGTCCTTAAAAATGGCCAACTCACAGAACTTACTCCTATGTGTGTGTACGGTCAAATCTACCTAGCAACAGCGGTCGGTCCTCACAACTACAGAAGTAAAAAAAATGTTTTTACTTTGTGTGTTTTGCATTCTGAAGTGAGGTTGCAACTCTCTACTCCCATCTAGTGCTAGATATATTTTTGTCATCATTCTAGCTATAGTGGAAAGGGGGGCCCTCACAACCTACTGACCAAACGTGGGTCCACACAAAGTAGGCAAGACGTGTGTGTGTGTGTGTGTGTGTGTGTGTGTGTGTGTGTGTGTGTGTGTGTGTGTGTGTGTGTGTGTGTGTGTGTGTGTGTGTGTGTGTGTGTGTGTGTGTGTGTGTGTGTGTGTGTGTGTGTGTGTGTGTGTGTGTGTGTGTGTGTGTGTGTGTGTGTGTGTGTGTGTGTGTGTGTGTTGACATCACAAGCTGTTGATAGAGATGTGATGTGAAGATGGCACCCCAGTGGTGCCCACTCACCACCAAAGGCATATTCCGTGTTGCACCAGAGGATCATGTCCAATTTTGCTAACATGAACGTTATTATTGTTTTTTCTAAAAGAAATAACAGATACAAAAAATTCAAATTCAAATTAAAATAGAGTGTCATGAAACATGTGTAAAAAGGAGTAGGAAGAAGCAGATCTTATTTAAATCCAACTCTTTTGTCCTAAGTCAGGGGTGTCCAAACTTTCTCCACTGAGGGCTGTACGCGGAAAAATTTAAGCATGCGGGGGCCATTTTGATATTTTTCATTTTCAAACCTTAACAAAATATATGGATTTTTTTTTTTTTTAACCTTTAGGGCTCCAGGGGACTATAAAGGGTCTCATTCATTAAACTGTTAGAAATACACTACCGTTCAAAAGTTTGGGGTCACCCAAACAATTTTGTGGAATAGCCTTAATTTCTAAGAACAAGAATAGACTGTCAAGTTTCAGATGAAAGTTCTCTTTTTCTGGCCATTTTGAGCGTTTAATTGACCCCACAAATGTGATGCTCCAGAAACTCAATCTGCTCAAAGGAAGGTCCGTTTTGTAGCTTCTGTAATGAGCTAAACTGTTTTCAGATGTGTGAACATGATTGCACAAGGGTTTTCTAATCATCAATTAGCCTTCTGAGCCAATGAGCAAACACATTGTACCATTAGAACACTGGAGTGATAGTTGCTGGAAATGGGCCTCTATACACCTATGTAGATATTGCACCAAAAAACAGACATTTGCAGCTAGAATAGTCATTTACCACATTAGCAATGTATAGAGTGTATTTCTTTAAAGTTAAGACTAGTTTAAAGTTATCTTCATTGAAAATAAGGACATTTCAATGTGACCCCAAACTTTTGAACGGTAGTGTAAGTCAAATTATTATTATTGGTTTTTATTTAACGCTTACAGTAAATCTCTATATCAACTTCAGGTTGATAAAAAGTTTTAAAAAAAAAAGATTTTCTGTCAAAGACATCTTTGTTTTTTATAGTAAAACTGAAATATGCAGTATTTAGTAATTAGAGCCTTAAAAGATCAATAATGCAGGACACCATTGATTTTAATTCTTTAATATTTTTGAATAATCACAGTGAAAAGTTAAATAAAACCCTACTAAATATATTTGAGATCCAAAAGGTCCCCCACTCATAAAGTGATACATTTTTATTAGTTTTTTTTTACTTTTAACACTTAAATTACTTAAATCAACTTCAGATATATCTGTCCATTTTACGTTTGAACTATTATTTTGTTTGTTTTATGCTCTTTTGTCAAATAAAACTTTGGTGTTTTTATATGGCAACCACACAATATATGCAATATTTTTTTCCACATAAAACATTTTAAAGTGATATTTTTTAAGTAATAATACATTATAACATAGACTTTTAGTCTTTTTTTTTTTTTTAGCAATGGCAAAAAGAAAAGAAAAATAAAGACAAAAGAAAAAAAACTGCCTGCATGGCAGCTTTTGTGTCAACATTGCAACTTTTTCTTGTTAGATTTGTTTTTTTTTTAATTTTTGCAATATTATCAATTTTGCAATTTTTGCAGAATGTGTGGCAGGCCGGTAAACAATTAGCTGCGGGCCGCAAATGGCCCCCGGGCCGCACTTTGGACACCCCTGTCCTAAGTCATTTAATAACATAATGGTTCCTTTGTCAGTCTTGAACACAACAACAGTAGATGAATGAATGAATGAATGAATAAACATCCATACAGTTGACGTCAATAAGCAGTCACATGATTGACTTATCATTGAATTTCAATACTTTTGATTCAGTAAATGAAGGATTTTAATATCTCTCTATGTCCAACATTATATATTATTCAAACTGATGTTTTTTGTCACACCATTAGTAATTAAGTGTACTTTTGTACAGACCCCAAAAGCAGTAAAGTTGGCACATTGTGTAAATGGTAAATAAAAACAGAATACAATGATTTGCTAATCCTTTTCAACTTATATTCAATTGGATAGACTGCAAAGACAAGATGCTTAACGTTCGAATTGGAAAAAATGTTGTTATTTTTTGGGCAAATATTAGCTGGTTTGCACATGGGCAACTTCAGAAAACCACTGTCAGTAACGACAGTTTGTCGCTACATCTGTAAGTGCAAGTTAAAACTCTACTATGCAAAGCGAAAGCCATTTATCAACAACACCCGGGCCCGAGCTCATCTAACATGGACTGATGCAAAGTGAAAAAGGGGTTCTGGGGTCTGACGAGTCCACATTTCAAATTGTTTTTGGAAACTGTGGACGCCGTGTCCTCTGGACCAAAGAGGACAAAAAACATCCAGCGCAAAGTGTAAAAGCCAGCATGTGTGATGGTATGGGGGTGTATTAGTGCCCAAGACATGGGTAACTTACACATCTGTGAAGGCGCCATTAATGCTGAAAGGTACATACAGGTTTTGGAGCAACATATGTTGCCATCCAAGCAACTTTACCATGGACGCCCCTGCTTATTTCAGCAAGACAATGCCAAGCCACGTGTTACAACAGCGTGGCTTCCTAGTAAAAGAGTGCGGGTACTAGACTGGCCTGCCTGTAGTCCAGACCTGTCTCCCATTGAAAATGTGTGGCGCATTATGAAGCCTAAAATACCACAACGGAGACCCCCGGACTGTTGAACAACTTAAGCTGTACATCAAGCAAGAATGGGAAAGAATTCCACTTCCAAAATGTGTCTCCTCAGTTCTCAAACCTTTACTGAGTGTTGTTAAAAGGAAAGGCCATGTAACACAGTGGTGAACATGCCCCTGTGACAACTTTTTTGCAATGTGTTGCTGCCATTACATTCTAACTTAATGATTATTTGCACACACAAAAAAAGAAGTTTATGAGTTTGAACATCAAATATGTTGTCTTTGCAGTCTATTCAATTGAATATAAGTCGAAAAGGATTTGCAAATCATTGTATTCTGTTTTTATTTACCATTTACACAACGTGACAACTTCACTGCTTTTGGGTTTTGTAGTTATTTCCCCATATTTCTGCACAATAACTCAGATATGGTAACACTAGCGAGCAGTATAGAACATGGAGTGATTTTGGGTCCAGAACATATTTTGCTTGATTCATTATTGAAATATTTCTTGCCGCTTTATGTTGTATATTTTTATTTGAAATTTCCAACATGTTTATTTATATTACTCTTTCAATATCCCTCTATTTGTGTTGGACTTTCTCTTCTGCTTCCACTGGATAGCATTATTTTAGTTTGTTTTTGTTGAACCTATCAACATTCATACACATATTTCAATTCCATACAGTCTATAAAAAAACCCAACATATTTTATAGGAAGCTGTAGAGTACAAGGCCTTTTCTCCACATAAGGATGCAGTGCAGTGTTTTCCCCAGCAGAGGGCGCTACAGTTGGATGCCGCCACATGCTCTTGTGTCCAGCTGCATGTGTGTGAGGCTGTGTTATGACGTCATCACATTGCTTTTGTTGCAATGGCGGATTGAGCTCGATTAAATCTTCATTTTGTATCTGTGTCCCTCCAGAAAAAAAGATGTCTGCTTAATAGAGGATCTTCATGAAGTAATTAATCACTAATTATCACTAGAGGCGTGCCCAATGTTAATGACGTCATTGTGTGCGTGCTAATATGATGTCATTATTTCATCATTTGACCTGCAATAATTGTAATAAATCCTCTGTGTTGGCAGCACACTGGAGACCACCTTTGACACCACCGTCACCACCGAGGTCAACGGGCGGAGTCTCCCTGCCCTCGCCGGCCGCCCCTCCCCCATGGCCTGGCGCCTGGGCCAGACGCCCACGCCGCGTCTGCAGGCGGGCGAGGCCCCCTCCGTGCCCGGCGGCTACACTGCGCCCCGGGCCGCGGCGGCGGGCGCCGGCGGCCCCGCGGCAGGGCGCTACGGCGGGAACCCCGACCCCTCCAGGTTTGTGTACAGCGCCCCCCTGAGGCGGGCGGGGCCACGGGGGGAGCAGGGCGAGAGGGGCGGCGGCGGACTGGATGGAGGGAAGCAGACGGAGGTGGCGGGGTACGTGAGCGACGGGGACGTCCTGGGGAAGAACGCCCGCTTGGATGACGTCACCAGCGGGTAGGATGCTAACACATGCTAACCTCTTCTGCACACATCTGCTGTTTATGATTATTCTCTTGTTGCAATTATTACTTGTTTACATAACTTGTAAACAAAATGTATTACTTTTTCCAATATAGGTCAAACATGAACAAAAAACATATTTTGTGTTGTAGAAAACACAACAAATGAAGGTTATATAAATAAGTGTTTTTGTATATATATATATATATATATATATATATATATATATATATATATATATATATATATATATATATATATATATATATATATATATATATATATATATATATATATATATATATATAAACAGTATATATACACATGAATG
The DNA here is from genome assembly GCF_033978785.1 of Entelurus aequoreus. Classification (NCBI taxonomy): domain Eukaryota; kingdom Metazoa; phylum Chordata; class Actinopteri; order Syngnathiformes; family Syngnathidae; genus Entelurus; species Entelurus aequoreus. Next base: position 55,747,531 of record NC_084742.1, read on the forward strand.
TATATATGTGTGTGTATATATATACATGAATGCATATATGTGTGTAAATATATACATCAATGTATATATATATGTGTATATGTATACACATTAATGTATATATGTGTGTATATATATACCTGTATACATGTATGTATATGTGTAAATATATACATGAATGTATATATATATGTGTGTGTGTGTATATATATACACATGAATGTATATGTGTGTATATATACTGTATATACATGTACACTATATATATGTGTATGTGTGTGTATGTGTATATATACATATATATATATATATATATATATATATATATATATATATATATATATATATATATACATATATATATATATACACACATGAATGTATATATGTGTGTAAATATATACATGAATGTATATATATGTGTATATATATATATACACACTAATGTATATGTGTGTGTATATATACAGTACATGTATGTGTGTGTG
>NC_084742.1:55755497-55762997 GCF_033978785.1 Entelurus aequoreus
TAGAGAAGTATCGAAATACATTTTGGTACCGGCATTACATATTGGTATCGAGACAACCCTAATTCATATATACATACAGTATATGTATACACAAACACACATACATATATATATATATATATACATATATATATATATATATATATATATATACACACACACGCATATACACTATATTGCCAAAAGTATTTGGCCACCCATCCAAATCATGAGAATCAGGTGTCCTAATCACTTGGCCCGGTGTATCAAATCAAGTACTTAGGCATTGTGAAAGAATGCGCCGCTCTCAGTGATTTCCAGCGTGGAACCGTCATAGGATGCCACCTGTGCAACAAATCCAGTCGTGAAATTTCCTCGCTCCTAAATATTCCAAAGTCAACAGCAACTCAGCCACCAAGTGGTAGGCCAAGTAAACTGACAGAGAGGTCAGCATAGTGCAAAGACTTTCTGCACAGTCAGTTGCTACAGAGCTCCAAACTTCATGTGACCTTATATATATATATGTGTAGTAAAAAAAAAAAATATATATATATATATATATTTTATTTTTTTTTGTCATAAAGAAATACAATCATGTGTGCTTACGGACTGTATCCCTGCAGACTGTATTGATTTATATTGATATATAATGTATATATTGTGTTTTTTATGTTGATTTAATTTTTTTTTTTTTTAAATTAAATTTCTTTTGCGGCCGCGGCCCGGTACCAATCGGTCCACGGACCGGTACCGGTGGTTGGGGACCACTGCTCCAGGATACCAAAACATTTTGGACAATTCCATGGGATGGCACTTCAAGTTCATATGTGAGTAAAAAGGCAGGTGGCCAAATACTTTTGGCAATATAGTGTATATATTTGTATGTGTAAAAATACACATATTTTTGGGGGGGGTGGGGAAAGTGAACCCAAATGCCGCTAAGTTTCTTTGACTCTGACCCAGCATGCATTGCGTCAGTCAGCTGACTGACAGGTGCCAGTCTGCTCATATCCGAGAGCGTCAAAACACGGCAGACGTGGCGGCAGGTTGACGTCGCCGATGAACCTGCCCGCCGTCACACTCGGCACAGTCGGGAAATAAACGCCGTCGTCTGGCTGCGACCCCGCCCGTCTTTTATCTCCGCTTTTTTAAAACGTCTGTCCCTTCACCTGAGCGGCAATCTGCCCTTCTCCCGCGAGGCCTCGAAGGCGTGTATTTCAGACGTGTTTCCTTCAGATGCAAGAAAAGTGTGTGTTTTCCCTCCCGTGTCCCTGCTACACTAGCTGTGAGAAGGACACGCTTTCATGCTGTGACACGTGTGATTGTCAGCAGCTTAGCTGGCAGAGCACAACTCATTTCCCAGACACTTCCTTCCGAGGACAGGATATGCTGTCCTTCACTGGTGCGTTCAATGACATTGGGAAACTTTCAAATTGTCAACATTACACAACAATGGAGGACTTCTTGCATTTGTGCGATGGTTTTTTTTTTTAGGACGAGAAAGGCAACAAATGGTCACCCGTCTCTCATGCTTTTGTCCACTTAGTTTTCCTCACCTTGATAGGAATCGAAACTGAAAGTTAACTGAGCACACACACACACACACTCACACCTCCTTCGTCACGCTCTCTCCAGGCTGGCACTTCATGACGACATTAAAAACATTTATTTATTATTTATTTTTATTTTTTGGGGGGGATGATTTCCCTATCAAATGAATAATAAATATTAATAAAAATAAATAAAAATAAATTACGGGATGTGTGTGAGAGTGCATAGATAAAAACACTGGGTTTGTCTTCTTGGAACAGAACCAAGGCCAAAGCCAGTCATTTCTAAAGCGTTCCGTATGCCCAAATAAGGGAAAATATTCCCTAAACACAAGCGCTACCATTTTGGTTTTTTACCCAAAACAGCCACATTAATATGTGGAATCGAAACTGAAAGTTAACTAAGCAGACACACCCTATTATTTTATTTTTTTAAGTTTTTTTTTTTTTTTTGGGGGGTGGGGGGTTGTCTGTTTTTCAGTACCTGTATCATGATTTCCCTATCAAATGAATAAATAATTATTTTTTTTTTTTTTTTAATTTAAAAAAATGACGGTATGTGTGTGAGAGTGCTTCGATAAAAACACTGGGTTTGTCTTCTTGGAGCAGAACCAAGGCCAAAGACAGTCATTTCTAAAGTGTTCCTTTTGCCCATATAAGGGAACATTTTTCCTAAACACAAACGCCGCCATTTTGGTTTTTTTTTACCCAAAATAGCCACATTAATATGTGGAATCGAAACTGAAAGTTAACTAAGCAGATACACCCTTTTATTTATTTTATTTTTTTAAAGTTTTAATATTTTGGGATGGCGGGGGTCGGTTTTTCAGTACCTGTATTAGGATTTCCCTATGAAATTTAATAAATAAATATTATTTTTGTTTAAATAACAAAAATTACGGTATTTGTGTGAGAGTGCATAGATAAAAACACTGGGTTTGTCTTCTTGGAGCAGAACCAAGGCCAAAGCCAGTCATTTCTAAAGTGTTCCTTTTGCCCAAATAAGGGAAAATATTCCCTAAACACAAGCGCCACCATTTTGGTTTTTTACCCAAAACAGCCACATTAATATATGGAATCGAAACTGAAAGTTAACTAAGCAGACACACCCTTTTATTTTATTTTTTTAAAGTTTTAATTTTTTAATATTTAGGGATGGCGGGGGGTCTGTTTTCCCAAATTTAATAAATAAATATTATTATTTTTGTTTAAATAACAAAAATTACGGTATGTGTGTGAGAGTGCTTAGATAAAAACACTGGGTTTGTCTTCTTGGAGCAGAACCAAGGCCAAAGACAGTCATTTCTAAAGTGTTCCTTTTGCCCAAATAAGGGAAAATATTCCCTAAACACAAGCACCACCATTTTGGGTTTTTTACCCAAAACAGCCACATTAATATGTGGAATCGAAACTGAAAGTTAACTAAGCACACACACACACCTCCTTCGTCACACTCTCTCCAGGCTGGCACTTCATGACGCCATTAAAAACATTATTTTTTAATGTTTTATTTTTGTTTGTTTGGGGGGGCTCAGGGGGTCTGTTTCTCAGTACCTGTATTAGGAATTCCTTATCAAATGAACAAATAAATATTATTTAAAAATAATAATAATATTTTTTACGGTATGTGTGTGAGAGTGCACAGATAAAAACACAAGCGCCACCATTTTGGTTTTTACCCAAAACAGCCACATTAATATGTGGATCAAAATGTTATCCTAAGTTACTACTTATTAATAACAATGTGCAATGCCACGGAAGTTGATACTGAGTACAATTTAGGCTGGTATCGGCCATACCGATCCGATAGCGTTATTCTGCACTTAAAGCGTTTCCTGTGTATACGGGAGCCATTTTGATATTGTGTCATAAAAATGCTATTTAAAAAAAAGTGACATATATTACATATATTTAGGGTCCGCACAGGACCATTGTTCTTTATTATTATTCTTCCGCAGCTTTGCGCACTACTTTGCCCCCCTTAACATGCTTCAAAACTCACCAAATTTTATACACACATAGAAAAACAGTGACACAACACTTAAGTAAAAAAAAACCAAACCTCAAAAATCAATATTGCGCTCTAGCGCCCCCTAGGAAGAAACACAAAACAAACTGCCTGTTACTCCCACTAGGAAGGTCGTAGAGACATGAAACAAAAACCTGTATGTAGGTCTCACTTAGACCAACAATTCATAATTTCACATCCTCGGGCAAAAACCAACAGGAAGTTGGCAATTTCCCCTTCAACACAAAAAATGACTAAAAACACTAATTTTTGCCTCTTTGAGCTGTAATTTGACCCCCTTAAAATACTTCAAAACCCACCAAACTTTTCACACACATCGGGACTGGTGGAAATTGCGATCTAAAAAAAAAACGAACCCCAAAACTCAAAATTGCGCTCTAGCGCAATTTTTGAATAAAACAGAGACAAAACTGCTTCTCAGAGGAAAACAGACAAAACTGCTTGTAACTTCCGGTAGGAACGTCTTAGAGACATGAAACAAATACTTCTATGTAGGTCTCACTTAGAACTACATTTCATAGATTGACATCCTTCAGCAAAAATCAACAGGAAGTTTGCAGTCCCTCCTTCAAAACTAAATTTTTGTTAAAACCGGTCACCAAACATCAAACATTATCTACTCTGAGCGCGTTTGTCGTTTCGGCTTCAAACTACTACAGGAGAGAGATTGAACCCTTCTGATTGAAAGTTGACGGAAGCGTTTTGAAAAGTGCTACCGTTTTGATTTTACGAGCTTTCAAAGACCGGCTGCGCTAAAGCTGCTGCTCTGCTGCTGTGCTTTTACGAGCCTTCAAAGAAAACAACCACTGTGCCGCGGCACCTAGGAAAAAACCACAGACAACACTTCCTCTAACTCCCAATACCAATATCGTAGAGACATGAAACAAAAACCTCTATGTAGGTCTGACTTAGAGCTAGATTTCATACACTGACATCCTTCAGCAAAAATCAACAGGAAGTTGGCAATCACCCCTTCAAAACAAAAGTTTCATAAAAACACTCATTTTTGCCTCTTTGAGCTGTAATTTGACCCCCTTAAAATACTTCAAAACTCACCAAACTTTTTACACACATCAGGACAGGCGGAAATTGCGATCTAATAAAAAAAATCGAACCCCAAAACTCAAAATTGCGCTGTAGCGCCCCCTAGGAATAAAACACAGACAAAACTGCTCCTCGGAGGAAAACACAGACAAAACTGCTTGTAACTTCCGCTAGGAACGTCTTAGAGACATGAAACAAAAACGTCTATGTAGGTCTCACTTAGACCTACATTTCATAGATTGACATCCTTCAGCAACTAGGACTAGCACACCAGCCAAGATGCGGACCCGACCAACGCTGCTTGCAGCTTTAATTACAGATAAAACTTAGAGTCAGCTTTGTGTTATAGGTGACAAAGTGTACTATAGGGGTGCTCAAAGTGCGGCCAGGGGGCCATTTGCGGATCAAAGCGCGAGGTTTGTTGGCCTACGACATATTGTCGGAAAAAAACAACAGTAAACATGCAAAAAAAAAAAAAAAAGAGGTCAAATCTGCCATTTTGACGATAACTAATAATAATATAATGTGTCAGTTATAACGCAAAGCTGACACTAAGTTTTCATATATAATGTCTGTTTGTAGCATTAAAATAAAACAGTACATTTTGTTTGACATTTTCTGCTATTTTCTTAGTACATTACCTAGGGCTGCAACAACTAATCGATTAAAATCGATTATAAAAATAGCTGGCGATTAATTTAGTCATCGATTCGTTGGATCTATGCTATGCGCATGCGCAGAAGCTCCTTTTTTATTTTTTTATTTTATTTTTTTATAAACCTTTATTTATAAACGGCTACATTTACAAACAGCTGAAAAACAATAATCAAAATAGGTATGGTGCCAGTATGCTGTTTTTTTTCTTCAATAAAATACTACAAAGGATAGAAATGTAGTTTGTCTCTTTTATCCGATTATTAATCGATTAATTGAAGTAATAATCGACAGATTAATCGATGATCAAATTAGTTGCAGCCCTAACATTACCGTATTTTTCCGCACTATAAAGCGCACTTAAAATCCTTTCATTTTCTCAAAACTCGACAGGGCCCCTAATAATGTACGGCATCATTCTGGTAATGCTTACCGACCTCGAAGCTATTTTATTTGGCACATGGCGAAATCATAAGTGTGGCCAGTAGATGGCAGTCACACATAAGAGATATGTGTAGACTGCAATACGATTTAAGTAAACAACACCAAAATGTTATATGTTCCATTGAAAATATAGAACATTACACACGGCGCTCAAAAATCTTTTAAAATGTTTTAGTAGGACTTTGGTAAGCTATGAAGCCACACCACTTGATGGATTGTACTGTGCTTACACATAGGAGTATTATTATGGTGTGTGTATAAGGTAAGACATATTATCTGGCGCTTTGTTTCGCAATATTATGCAAAAGCAACTTTTTTTACCTTCTGGTACCTGCTGATCTGTATTTGGGATCTGCATAAGTCCTGAAAATTTCACGCTCGTCCGCCTTTGTAGTCTGTGGCAACACCGTAGTTGATAAGCATCTTCTTTTTCTCTATCTTCTTGTTATGGGACGTTCATCCTCCACTGTTGCCATTTCTAATATCAAGTAGTGTAAAGTTATTTTCACTTTCATGCGCCTAGAATAGTCCGGATGGTTCTTTTCCTCTTTGGTCCGGAGGACACGACGTCCGCAGTTTCCAAAAACAATTTGAAATGTGGACTCGTCAGACCACAGAACACTTTTCCACTTTGCAACAGTCCATCTTAGATGAGCTCGGGCCCAGCGAAGCCGGCGGCGTTCCCGGGTGTTGTTGATAAATGGCTTTGGCTTTGCTTAGTGGAGTTTTAACTTGCACTTACAGATGTAGCGACCGACCGTAGTTACTGACAGTGGTTTTCTGAAGTGGTCCTGAGCCCATGTGGTGATATCCTTTACACACTGATGTGGCTTTTTGATGCAGTGCCGCCTGAGGGATTGAAGGTAGGATAGGATAGGACCTTGTCATTGCACAAGTACAACGAAATTATGTTTTCAGCACAAACCCGTTCAAGATCAGACAAACAAACAGTGTACAGGGTTACAGAACAGGAACGCTGATGGGTCGCCAAAGGCGCCCCGTAAAAGATAAGAAAAAGGTCAAACGCTGGGGTAAAAAAATACAATCTAGACTGGGCTCCTAAGGGCGCCTTGTCTGGAGTGGGAAAAAACCTCCTTGCAATGCACACATAAACATGTTACATTTAATCACGACAAACTCGCAACAGAGGGGCAGGGAGTTGGGGCCCTGGAGGTCGACTGCTGCTAAGGTCACGGGCATTGTCGCTTACGTGCAGTGATTTCTCCAGATTCTTTGAACCTTTTGATGATATTACGGACCGCAGATGGTGAAATCTCTAAATTCCTTGCAATAGCTGGTTGAGAAATTTTGTTCTTAAACTGTTGGACGATTTGCTCACGCATTTGTTGACAAAGTGGTGACCCTCGCCCCATCCTTGTTTGTGAACGACTGAGCACTTCACGGACGCTGCTTTTATACCCAATCATGGCACCCACCTGTTCCCAATTTGCCTGTTCACCTGTGGGATGTTCCAAAAATAAGTGTTTGATGAGCATTTCCTCCACTTTCTCAGTCTTTTTTGCCACTCGTGCCAGCTTTTTTGAAACATGCTGCAGGCATCAAATTCCAAATGAGCTAATATTTGCCAAAAATAACAACATTTTCCAGTTCAAACGTTAAATATCTTGTCTTTGCGGTCTATTCAATTGAATATAAGTTGAGAAGGATTCGCAAATCATTTTATTCTGTTTTTATTTGTTGTGGACCAGGTCTGCTTGCCTAAATATTATTCTTTCCCACAAAACTTCTGCTTTGTTTTTCCAGAAAAAGGAGTGACTTAAGGCAAGTCTTTTAATGTTC
>NC_084742.1:55767997-55775497 GCF_033978785.1 Entelurus aequoreus
AGACAAATAACTTGTTTTTTTCTGAGGGGAAAAAATACTACTTTTGAGCATCACAAGTTCATTTTAAAACACAAAACTTCACAATGCTAGTAAGTATAGCTAGTATTACCTTTTTATTTGCTAATTTTTATTTCAATACATTTTACCGTGACAATTTTGACTTTTTTTTTTTTTTTTAATGTTTGCTTGTAATGAGCAAATAAATGTCAAAATTGTCTTGGTAAGATTTCTTGAAATAGGAATTTAGCAGTTAAAATGTATTATTACTAGTATTGTAAAGTTTTGTGTCTTAAAACAAACTTGTGATGCTCAAAAGTAGTATTTTTGTAGTTATTTTGTCTCACTATTCAGGGGATTATTAATAGAAATGACAAATTATACTTGGTGAGATTGTGAGTTTTTCCAGTGTTAAATCTTTACATCAGCTTCAGATATATTTGTTAATTATAATTTTTTATTAATTTATGCAAAGCCAGTTTTAGAGTAAAAAACAGCCTGCATGGCAGCTTTGTCTTATTATGTCAACACTTTGTCAATATTGCAACTTTTCCTTGTTACAATTTACCTGTTTGCTCTTTTATTTCACTTATTTAGTTTTGTAACAGTACAGTATTTTTTAAAATAGGCCTGGTGGTGCTCTTTGGACATAAATTGCACTTTTACGCAACACTGCAGAGGAAGGATAATTAGACACGTGCTCTTATATCATAGTTATAATTCTCTGCCATTTAAAGCAAAAAGGTTGTATTTTCAATCAGACCTGGTTATGTAACGACCCTCTGCCTAATTACCTGTGACTTTTATGATGAGCGCACTTCATTTACTTGGAGATTTGCGAGGCTGGGGCTCCATTCCACCTTAATGGCTCCGGGAAACACACCGGACACGCATCCGATCACCGCTAATTGACTTTACTGCGGCATAAAATGGGTAATCACGTTGAATGACCAGTGTTTTGTGAAGTTCTTCAATCAGCATGGAGCCATAGGTCCCTGGTTTAATGAGCATCTGTATGAACGTTATGCATAGCTACACTAGATGAGGCCATTCCTAGAGGAATTGCGTGTGTATGAATGTAAGAATAGTTGGAATGTTGGAATGGTTTGAATGTTGAAGAGTTTGAATTTCCAGGAAAACCGGAATTTGGTTTGGAACTTGGGAAAGTGTTAGTTTAAATGTCCAGGATGAATGGAATGTGTTGATGTTGGAATGGTTTGAATAGGTTGAAAAATTTGGTAACTTCCTGGAAATTTGGGAATTTGAGGAAAAGCAGGATTAAAAAATAATAATAATGTCCTGAATGAGCTGAATTGGTTGGTGTTGGAATTGTTAAAATCAGTCAAGAAATGCTGAATGACTAACAGTTTTTTAATTGAGAAATTGTTTTATGGAATTCCTGGAATTTCGGGAAAACCGAGAATGTTTGTAGTTCTTAAACCGACTTGTTTTTTTGTCCTGACTAAGAAAAAATGTTTTGACGGTGGAACAGTTGAAATGTGATGGAAAAAGGAAAAGCCGTAGTCAAACGAAAAAGGTTGGAAATAAGGTAATAACAGGAATTCCTGGAAATTTGTGGAAAGTGGCCAAATGGGTAGTTTGAATGTCCAGGATGAGTGGAATGTGTTGATGTCTGAATGGTTTGAATAGGTTGAAAAATTTGGTAACTTCCTGGAAATTTGGGAATTTGAGGAAAAGCAGGATTGAAAAAAAAAATTAATGTCCTGAATGAGCTGAATTGGTTGGTGTTGGAATTGTTAAAATCGGATGAATTAGTAACAGTTTTTTAATTGAGAAATTGTATTATGGAATTCCTGGAATTTTGGGGAAACCGTGAATGTTTGTAGTTCTTAAACCAACTTGGTTTTTTTGTCCTGACTAAGAAAAATGTTTTGACGGTGGAACTGTTGAAATGTGATGAAAAAAGGAAAAAGCCGTAGTAAAACGAAAAAGGTTGGAAATAAGGTAATAACAGGAATTCCTGGAAATTTGTGGAAAGTGGCAAAATGGGTAGTTTGAATGTCCAGGATGAGTGGAATGTGTTGATGTTGGAATGGTTTGAATAGGTTGAAAAATTTGGGAACTTCCTGGAAATTTGGGAATTTGGGAAAAAGTGGGATTTTTTGGAAAATGATTAGGAGCATGAATTTCCTGAATGAGCTGAATTGGTTGGTGTTGGAATTGTTTAAATCGGTCAAGAAATGATGACGTAGTAACAGTTTTTCAATCGAGAAATGGTATTACAGAATTTCGGGAAAGCCGGGAAATTTTTGAAGTTCTTAAACCAATTTTTTTTTTTGTCCTGACTAAGAGGAATGTTTTGACAGTGGGTTGAAATGGGTTGAAAAATGTGAAAGAAGTCATTGCACTAAAAAGGTTGGAAATAAGGTTAGGAAAAAACAGGAATTCCTGGAAATTTGTTGAACGTGGAAAAATGGTTGTTTGAATTTCCAGGATGAATTTAATGTGTTTGAGGTGGAATTGTTTGAATCGGTTGAAAAATGTGGAAGGAATAGTCGACAAAATAAAGGGTGAAAATATGGTTTGAAAAAACGGGAATTCTGGGAATTCCTGGAATTGTTTCGTACTTGGAAAAATAATAGTTTGAATTTGCAGGATGAGTGGAATGTGTTGATGTTGGAATGGTTTGAATGAGTTGAAACATTTGGGAACTTCCTGGAAATTTGGAAATTTTGGAAAAAGCGGGATTTTTTCTGAAAATGATTAGGAGCATGAATGTTCTGAATGAGCTGAATTGGTTGGTGTTGGAATTTTTAAAATTGGTCAATAAATGCTGAATTAATAACAGTTTTTTAATTGCAAAATTGTATTATGGAATTCCTGGAATTTCGGGAAAACCGGTAATGTTTGTAGTTCTTAAACCGACTTGTTTTTTTGTCCTGACTGGAACAGTTGAAATGTGATGAAAAAAGGAAAAAGCCGTAGTCAAACGAAAAAGGTTGGAAACAAGGTAATAACAGGAATTCCTGGAAATTTGTTGAACGTGGCAAAATGGGTAGTTTGAATGTCCAGGATGAGTGGAATGTGTTGATGTTGGAATGGTTTGAATAAGTAAAAACATTTGGGAACTTCCCGGAAATTTGGGAATTTGGGGAAAATCTGGATTTTTTAAAAATTGATTAAGATCATTAATGGTCTGAATTGGTTGGTGTTGGAATTGTTTAAATCGGTCAAGAAATGCTGAATTAGTAACAGTTTTTTAATTGAGAAATTGTATTTTGGAATTCCTGGAATTTCGGGAAAACTGTGAATGTTTGTAGTTCTTAAACCAACTTGTTTTTTTGTCCTGACTAAGAAAAAATGTTTTGACGGTGGAACAGTTGAAATGTGATGAAAAAAGGAAAAAGCCGTAGTCAAACGAAAAAGGTTGGAAATTAGGTAATAACAGGAATTCCTGGAAATTTGTGGAAAGTGGCAAAATGGGTAGTTTGAATGTCCAGGATGAGTGGAATGTGTTGATGTTGGAATGGTTTGAATAGGTTGAAAAAATTTGGGAACTTCCTGGAAATTTGGGAATTTGGGAAAAAGCGAGATTTTTTGGAAAATGATTAGGAGCACGAATTTCCTGAATGAGCTGAATTGGTTGGTGTTGAATTTTTAAAATTGGTCAATAAATGCTGAATTAATAACAGTTTTTTAATTGCAAAATTGTATTATGGAATTCCTGGAATTTCGGGAAAACCGGTAATGTTTGTAGTTCTTAAACCGACTTGTTTTTTTGTCCTGACTGGAACAGTTGAAATGTGATAAAAAAAGGAAAAAAGCCGTAGTCAAAACGAAAAAGGTTGGAAATAAGGTAATAACAGGAATTCCTGGAAATTTGTTGAACGTGGCAAAATGGGTAGTTTGAATGTCCAGGATGAGTGGAATGTGTTGATGTTGGAATGGTTTGAATAAGTAAAAACATTTGGGAAACTTCCTGGAAATTTCGGAATTTGGGGAAAATCGGGATTTTTTTTAAATTGATTAAGATCATTAATGGTCTGAATTGGTTGGTGTTGGAATTGTTTAAATCGGTCAAGAAATGCTGAATTAGTAACAGTTTTTTAATTGAGAAATTGTATTTTGGAATTCCTGGAATTTCGGGAAAACCGTGAATGTTTGTAGTTCTTAAACCGACTTGTTTTTTTTGTCCTGACTAAGAAAAAATGTTTTGACGGTGGAACAGTTGAAATGTGATGAAAAAAGGAAAAGCCGTAGTCAAACGAAAAAGGTTGGAAATAAGGTAATAACAGGAATTCCTGGAAATTTGTGGAAAGTGGCCAAATGGGTAGTTTGAATGTCCAGGATGAGTGGAATGTGTTGATGTCTGAATGGTTTGAATAGGTTGAAAAATTTGGTAACTTCCTGGAAATTTGGAATTTGAGGAAAAGCAGGATTGAAAAAAAAATTAATGTCCTGAATGAGCTGAATTGGTTGGTGTTGGAATTGTTAAAATCGGTCAAGAAATGATGAATTAGTAACAGTTTTTTAATTGAGAAATTGTATTATGGAATTCCTGGAATTTTGGGGAAACCGTGAATGTTTGTAGTTCTTAAACCAACTTGGTTTTTTTGTCCTGACTAAGAAAAATGTTTTGACGGTGGAACTGTTGAAATGTGATGAAAAAAGGAAAAAGCCGCAGTCAAACAAAAAAGGTTGGAAATAAGGTAATAACAGGAATTCCTGGAAATTTGTGGAAAGTGGCAAAATGGGTAGTTTGAATGTCCAGGATGAGTGGAATGTGTTGATGTTGGAATGGTTTGAATAGGTTTGAAAAATTTGGGAACTTCCTGGAAATTTGGGAATTTGGGAAAAAGTGGGATTTTTTGGAAAATGATTAGGAGCATGAATTTCCTGAATGAGCTTTGGTTGGTGTTGGAATTGTTTAAATAGGTCAAGAAATGATGACGTAGTAACAGTTTTTCAATCGAGAAATGGTATTACAGAATTTCGGAAAGCCGGGAAATTTTTGAAGTTCTTAAACCAATTTTTTTTTTGTCCTGACTAAGAGGAATGTTTTGACAGTGGGTTGAAATGGGTTGAAAAATGTGAAAGAAGTCATTGCACTCAAAAGGTTGGAAATAAGGTTAGGAAAAAACAGGATTCCTGGAAATTTGTTGAACGTGGAAAAATGGTTGTTTGAATTTCCAGGATGAATTTAATGTGTTTGAGGTGGAATTGTTTGAATCGGTTGAAAAATGTGGAAGGAATAGTCGACAAAATAAAGGGTGAAAATATTGTTTGAAAAAACGGGAATTCTGGGAATTCCTGGAATTGTTTTGTACTTGGAAAAATAATAGTTTGAATTTGCAGGATGAGTGGAATGGGTTGATGTTGGAATGGTTTGAATGAGTTGAAAAATTTGGGAACTTCCTGGAAATTTGGAAATTTTGGAAAAAGCGGGATTTTTTGTGAAAATGATTAGGAGCAATGAATGTTCTGAATGAGCTGAATTGGTTGGTGTTGGAATTTTTAAAATCGGTCAAGAAATGCTCAATTAGTAACAGTTTTTTAATTGAGAAATTGTATTATGGAATTCCTGGAATTTCGGGAAACCGGGAATGTTTGTAGTTCTTAACCAACTTGTTTTTTGTCCTGACTAAGACAAATGTTTTGACGGTGGAACAGTTGAAATGTGATGAAAAAAAGGAAAATCCGTAGTCAAACGAAAAAGGTTGGAAATAAGGTAATAACAGGAATTCCTGGAAATTTGAGGCAAAATGGGTAGTATGAATGTCCAGGATGAGTGGAATGTGTTGATGTTGGAATGGTTTGAAGAAGTTGAAAAATTTGAAAAATTTGGGAACTTCCTGGAAATTGGGAATTTGGGGTTAAGCGGGATTTTTGGGGAAATTATTAAGAAAATGAATGTCCTGAATGAGCTGAATTGTTGGTGTTGGAATTGTTTAAGTCGGTCAAGAAATTATGAAGTAGTAACAGTTTTTCAATCGAGAAATGGTATTACGGAATTTCGGGAAAACCGGGAATTTTTCAAGTTCTTAAACCAATTTTTTTTGTCCTGACTAAGAGGAATGTTTTGACAGTGGGTTGAAATGGGTTGAAAAATGTGAAAGCATTCATTGCACAAAAAGGTTGGAAATAAGGTTAGGAAAAAACAGGAATTCCTGGAAATTTTTTGAACGTGGAAAAATTGTTGTTTGAATTTCCAGGATGAATTGAATGTGTTTAAAGTGGAATTGTTTGAATCGGTTGAAAAATGTGGAAATTGTGGAAGTTTGAAAAATGGATAATGCATTTTGAATGGGGAAAATGTCCCTAAAAACTGGAAATTTTCGGATATCCGGGATTTTTTTTTTGAATTATTGAAGAGGAGCACATAATTCCTTAACAGGCTGAATATTTGGAAGCTGGAACGGTTTGAATTTGATTTTTAAAAAATTTTGGGAATTGTGGAACTTTAAAAAAATGTCCATTCATTTCAATTGGAATTTCATGGAAATTTGGGAATTTCAGGAAAAGTGGTAATTTTTTGGGAAAATGTTAAAAGACTTGAATGGTCTAATTTAGTTGAAATGGTTGGTGTTGACATTTTTTTTTAAATCGGTCGGGAAATGTTGAAGTATTAACATTTGTAATTGAGATATAGTATTACGAAATTCCTGAATTTCGGGAAAACGGAAACCGGATTAAGAATAATGATTTGATGGTGGAACGGTTGAAGTGGGTTGAAAAATGTGGGAGGAGTAGTCGCCAGAAAAAAGGGTGGAAATAGGGCTTTGGAAAATGAGGAATTCTGGAAAATCCTGGAATTGTTTTGAACTTGGAAAAAGGGAAGTTGAATTTCCAGAATGGTGAAATGTGTTGAAGGTAGAATGGTTTGAATTGGTTGATGTGGAAATGGTGTAGATTTTTTTTTTAAATGGCCAGAAAACCTGGAATTCTGGGAATTTTTGGAATTTCTCAAAACGGTCGAGAAATGTTGAAGTAGTAACATTTTTAATTGAGAAATAGTATTAAAGAAGTCCTGGAACTTCGGGAAAACTTGGAATTTTTCCATTTCAAAAAGCAACTTCGCTTTTTGTCCTGATTAGAAGAATGTTTTGATGGTGGAACGGTTGAAATGCGTTGAAAAATGTGGGAGGAGTAGTCGACAGAAAAACGGGTGGAAATAGGGCTTTGGAAAACCAGGAATTCTGGAAAATCCTGGAATTTTTTTGAACATGGAAAAATAGTTGTCTGAATTTCCAGGATTATTTGAATGTGTTGAATGGTTTGAATTGGTTGAAAAATGTGGAAATTATGGCGATATGCGGCTTATAGTCCGGTGCGGCTTATATATGGAAAATATGTGTTTTCTACTGAAAAAATTCAGTGGGTGTGGCTTATATATAGTGTGTAAAAATTCAGGGGGTGTGGCTTATATATAGTGTGTAAAAATTCAGTGGGTGTGGCTTATATATAGTGTGTAAAAATTCAGTGGGTGTGGCTTATATATAGTGTGTAAAAATCCAGTGGGTGTGGCTTATATAGAGTGTGTAA
>NC_084742.1:55780497-55783029 GCF_033978785.1 Entelurus aequoreus
GGTAGTTAAAAAGCTCCTCGGTGGCAAGGCCCCGGGGGTGATGAGATCCGCCCGGAGTTCCTTAAGGCTCTGGATGCTGTGGGGCTGTCTTGGTTGACAAGACTCTGCAGCACCGCGTGGACATCGGGGGCGGTACCTCTGGATTGGCAGACCGGGGTGGTGGTTCCTCTCTTTAAGAAGGGGAACCGGAGGGTGTGTTCTAACTATCGTGGGATCACACTCCTCAGCCTTCCCGGTAAGGTCTATTCAGGTGTGCTACGCCGGATAGTCGAACCTCGGATTCAGGAGGAACAGTGTGGTTTTCGTCCTGGTCGTGGAACTGTGGACCAGCTCTATACTCGGCAGGGTCCTTGAGGGTGCATGGAGGTTTGCCCAACCAGTCTACATGTGTTTTGTGGACTTGGAGAAGGCATTCGACCGTGTCCCTCGGGAAGTCCTGTGGGGAGTGCTCAGAGAGTATGGGGTATCGGACTGTCTGATTGTGGCGGTCCGCTCCCTGTATGATCAGTGCCAGAGTTTTGTCCGCATTGCCGGCAGTAAGTCGGACACGTTTCCAGTGAGGGTTGGACTCCGCCAAGGCTGCCCTTTGTCACCCATTCTGTTCATAACTTTTATGGACAGAATTTCTAGGCACAGTCAAGGCGTTGAGGGGATCTGGTTTGGTGGCTGCAGGATTAGGTCTCTGCTTTTTGCAGATGATGTGTCCTGATGGCTTCATCTGGCCAGGATCTTCAGCTCTCGCTGGATTGGTTCGCAGCCGAGTGTGAAGCGACTGGGATGAGAATCAGCACCTCCAAGTCCGAGTCCATGGTTCTCGCCCGGAAAAGGGTGGAGTGCCATCTCCGGGTTGCGGAGGAGACCCTGCCCCAAGTGGAGGAGTTCAAGTACCTCGGAGTCTTGTTCACAAGTGAGGGAAGAGTGGATCGTGAGATCGACAGGCGGATCGATGCGGCGTCTTCAGTAATGCGGACGCTGTATCGATCCGTTGTGGTGAAGAAGGAGCTGAGCCGGAAGGGCAAAGCTCTCAATTTACCGGTCGATCTACGTACCCATCCTCACCTATGGTCATGAGCTTTGGGTTATGACCGAAAGGACAAAATCACGGGTACAAGCGGCCGAAATGAGTTTCCTCCGCCGGTGGCGGGGCTCTCCCTTAGAGATAGGGTGAGAAGCTCTGCCATCCGGGGGGAGCTCAAAGTAAAGCTGCTGCTCCTCCACATGGAGTGGAGCCAGACGAGGTGGTTCGGGCATCTGGTCAGGATGCCACCCGAACGCCTCCCTAGGGAGGTGTTTAGGGCACGTCCGACCGGTAGGAGGCCACGGGGAAGACCCAGGACACGTTGGGAAGACTATGTCTCCCGGCTGGCCTGGGAACGCCTCGGGATCCCCCGGGAGGAGCTGGACGAAGTGGCTGGGGAGAGGGAAGTCTGGGCTTCCCTGCTTAAGCTGCTGCCCCCGCGACCCGACCTCGGATAAGCGGAAGAAGATGGATGGATATATATATATATATATATATATATATATATATATATATATATTATATATATATATATATATATATATATATATATATATATGTGTGTTTACTGTATATGTACATGTATGTGTATATATATGCATATGTATGGATATGTGCATGTGTGTATATATGTATATATATACAGGTATATATATATATATATATATATTAGGGATGTCCGATAATGGCTTTTGCCGATATCCGATATTCCGATATTGTCCAACTCTTTAATTACCGATACCGATATCAACCGATACCGATATCAACCGATATATGCAGTCGTGGAATTAACACATTATTATGCCTAATTTGGACAACCAGGTATGGTGAAGATAAGGTACTTTTTAAAAAACTTAGTAAAATAAGATAAATAAATTAAAAACATTTTGTTGAATAAAAAAGAAAGTACAACAATATAAAAACAGTTACATAGAAACTAGTAATGAATGAAAATTAGTAAAATTAACTGTTAAAGGTTAGTACTATTAGTGGACCAGCAGCACGCACAATCATGTGTGCTTACGGACTGTATCCCTTGCAGACTGTATTGATATATATTGATATATAATGTAGGAACCAGAATATTAATAACAGAAAGAAACAACCCTTTTGTGTGAATGAGTGTAAATGGGGGAGGGAGGTTTTTTGGGTTGGTGCACTAATTGTAAGTGTATCTTGTGTTTTTTATGTTGATTTAATAAAAAAAATTAAAATAAAAAAACGATACCGATAGTAAAAAAAAACGATACCGATAATTTCCGATATTACATTTTAACGCATATATCGGCCGATAATATCGGCAGGCCGATATTAGACATTAGACATCTCTAATATACATATATATATATATATATATATATATATATATATATATATATATATATATATATATATATATATATATTATATATATATATATATATATATATATATATATATAATATATATATATATATATATATATATATATATATATATATATATATATATATATATATATATATATATATATA